>NW_023193060.1:0-2837 GCF_002007445.2 Ailuropoda melanoleuca
GCACAAAGTGAAGGCTGCTGGCAGGGCCCTGTGCAGGGAACAGGGTGACAGGACTGAGCTCCCTCTTCAGGAGCAGCCCCAGCCCCTTCCCCCTGACCTCACTCCTGAGCTCAGAGCTGCAGGAAAGGCAAGCCTTGCTCCCTGCCAGAGAAGCCCCTCTGAGGACACAGCCACGCTGCTCAAGGCTAAACCTTTAGCGGCCTCCCTGCAGCTTAGCCTGGGGTCCAGCCCCTCTGTCTCCTGACTTCATCCTGCTTTTTGGCCGCTCTCCCACAATTCCTCTCCACCTCACCTGCAGGCCAGCCAAGCTCAAGGGTTTGCCTTTGCCTGTCTTTCTCATTCTACTGTGTCCTACCTTGTGTCAGTTCTGCCCACATTTCCATCTCTGATCTGTTATTACCTCTTGGAAGCAGAGGATGATTGCCCCCCCCCGTCCACCTGGCTGTGTACCTTCAGGGTTCTCCTGGGAGGGGCTCTCTCAGCTCTGACGCCCACGTGGTAGCACNTGTTGTACCCCTCATGCGCCCTGTATAGTGGACACGGGGTCCAGGTGGACGATGGCCCTTGCTTACATGTGTCCCCCTGGTGGTCTGTCTCAGTATAAAAGTTTGACCCCCTCACCATAGGCTTCATGCCGTCCTCCACAAACAGGGCCAGGACCCCTGCTCTCTGCTTTCACCTGCCTTGAGCATGATGGGTCATGTGGATTTCACAGGTGGTTTTTCTGGAAGGAAAGGGAGGGCATGCTGCTTTGCCCTTCCTCAAAATATCCTTTAAGCTGCTGTGCTCTTTTCACAAGTTCTGTTCCCTGTGGCCTGCTGTCCCGTCTGTCCACCCTGCAGGCTTCCTCCTGTGCTCCTTGGTCTCTTCAAAGTCCTGCTACCTCCACTCCCCAGTAAAACGAACAACTGGTCCCCAAGCAGTCACCAGCCGGACAGAAGGTCATCGTGAAGTACGTGTCAAGTGCCTTGCCTCATTCAGAGGCATGACTGAAGAAACTGTCTAGTGGGTCCTGATTCCAAGGAATAGGGTCCTGGAGAAGGGAAAAAGGTAGGACTGGGGCTGAAGGGAGCTGGTGGTGGGTGTTTCTGGGAGGAAGGACGCAGGGAGGGAATGTACCTTCACCCTGACCTCTGATGGGGTGAAACTCGGGCAGTGTGTTTGCCCTTCGATGAAAGAGCCAATTGATTGTTGTTTTGGATGCCTCTGGGGGGGAGCCTCAGGTTGGTGTCCCAGCATCTTTACCAAGTTGGGAATGTGAGGAAGCAGGAATCCCAGCTTCCCACTCCTTGCCCCCATTTCCCTAGTACTCAGTGAGGGCTGGGCTGGATCCATGGACCAGGCACCTGCCCATGACCTTCTATGAGCAGAGTAACACCCCCCGCCCCAGAGATGTCCTAACGCCCAGGCCTGTGAATGTGTTAGGGTACATGGCAAGGGGGAGTTCATGATCCAGATGGAGTTAATACTGCCAACCAGCTGACCTTGAGATGGGGAGATATCCTGGGTTATCTGGGTGGACCTTACATCGTCACCAGTGTGTTTACAAGTGAAAGGACGGGGGAGAGCCAGTGTCCCAGTAATGTGGTGTGAGGAGGACTCGGACACTGCTGCTGGCTGTGAGGATGGAAGGGACCATGAGCCAGGGGGTGCAGGGTTTCTAGAAGCTGGAAAAGACAAGGAAAGGCTTCTCCCTTAGAGCCTCCTGAAGGAACCAGCCCTGTCGGCACCTTGACTTTTGCTCAGGGAGACTCATTTCAGACTTCTGAACTTCCAACCACACGATCATAAAATTGTGTTGTTTTAAGCCACAGTTTGTGGCTGATTCATCCCAGAGGCCACAGGAAAGTGAATACAGAGCACTTCCCTTCTGGCAAACTTGAGGCTGGAACCACTGACACCTCTTTTGGCTTCTTGTGGGTCGGGAAGCAGGTGAGCAGGAGACCAGAGCCTTCTGTCCTGCAGCCCAGCTGAAGCCCTGTGTTAGGTCCCTCGTGGGGAGTGGGGAGCTCTTGAAGGGCTCAGAGGTGTAAAGGCGGGGCCCCAGGGCAGAGCTTGCTGATGCTGTCCTGCACAGGAGAACTCAGAGGGGCCATGAGGGGTCCCTGACAGAGTGTCCTGAGGGGAGTGGTCACAGGGCAGCAGCGGGAAAGTCTGCTGGGGTCCAGCTCTGCTCACCTGTCATTGGGGTTGATCAGAGTCACGGGCTGGTTGCTGGTGATGCCCTGGGTAAGTGGAAACGAGGAATCCCAGCTGGCTGGTGTGGGTCCTGGCACAGGCTTGGGAGAGCCTGCTAGAACTGGTGCTAAACACACAGAGCAGAGCAGGGCTGTGAGGGTGACGCAGTGGCTCCCCTGGCCTTCTCCACTCCCCACCCCCAGGCTGAAGAAGCTTCGGTCTCAGCACCGTCGCTCAGGCTCATTGGTCCGCCCTTGCATCTTTCTGGTTTCTCATCCCAAACATGCGGTCACTTCATTTGCAGAGAAACACCAGTTCCCGTCTGGGAGGCACATGGGGAGGGGGCTCGGGAGCAACTATGTTCAGCTCAGTCTCAGTGTCCTGTGTGGCACAGCTGAGCACGTCAGAGCCACGTTCCCACCCCTGGAGCTTTCCATCAGCCAGGCCGGCTCTTCTCTGAGTCTCAGCCTTGCCTGAAGCAGGCTGCGTGCCACCTGCCCTGACGCGCTGTGACCCACGGGCTGGCTGGCCCAGGGTCCCCCGTGTCCTGCAGCCGCCCAGAGCCTGCAGCCCCTGCTGTCCCCTTGGGGTCTTCCTGCCTCCCCGGGGCCTCCTTACTGCACCAGGCCTGCCAGCGAAGCCTTGTCTGGTTGGAGGGT
>NW_023193060.1:8323-13515 GCF_002007445.2 Ailuropoda melanoleuca
GAAGGACCAGGGGGACTAAGGGACAAATGGAGGGACAGATTGGAGCTGTTTGTGTGACCACCGGTGAGTCCCCTGTGCTTGGAGGTCACTGATGTAGACACAGGGACACGTGGATATTGACATTGTTTCAAAGCCCCCTCCCCATCAAACACTCATGACTTACGCGGGGAAAAAGAGTAACTTCAGACAGTTGCCAGACACACTCTAATTCCAGCGCTGGATTTAGAGTCACTTCTGACCCTCTAGGATGGACGGGTCTGACTCTCACATATAAAACAATGAAAGAGTGTCCCAGTGAAATAATCTCAAAAGAGCCCAGGAAAGCCATAGGTTTAATAGGAAATGTGCGGAGCAAACAGATGGGATGCGGGTCGGGGATGGTCCAACCTTGTCTTCTGTCTTACATTCAGGTGATTCTTCCTCCAGGAGACACGGACGCAGCGGCAGCTGGAACTTCTGGGCCCATCAGGGTCTCTGACCACGTGCAACAATCGGAAACTTTTTGGTTTAATTCTGGTTCCATAGTTACTGGTAGGTCTGGAATTTTAAAACCCATCCTTGGCCAGAGTCCTGAACGCTGCGATAGTCCATTATCCTCAGCAGAGCCACTGCAGGGTCACAAGGAAAAGAGGCACCAGGACGATCCACACAGGTGAGATTACAGGTGCTCCTGAGGAGTGAGGGTGGAAAGAGGACAAATCCTTTCCTTTCTCTGCTGGAACAGTTGCGGTCTGGGTTCTCGACCTGTGCAGAGCAGAGAAGGAGCCAGGGTTCGTTCCTGAGGTCAGGACCAGGGGAGTCCCTACCTAACAGGGACCAGATCTCTGTTGGAGCTGTAACCGCTGCCCATTCCCTGCTCAGAGGTCAGAGGGTGCAGGGGTGTTGATGGCGCGGGAGCTGGGCTTCTCCTGCTCAGGTGACTCTATCCTCCCCCTGGGTCCCCCTGACTGCAGCTCAGCCACATCACAGTGCACGGCAGGACCCCGAGCAGGGACACCTTCACAAAGGTCAAGAGCACAAAGCGAAGGCTGCTGGCAGGGCCCTGTGCAGGGAACAGGGTGACAGGACTGAGCTCCCTCTTCAGGAGCAGCTCCAGCCCCTTCCTCCCTGACCTCACTCCTGAGGCCAGAGCTGCAGGAACGGCAAGCCTTGCTCCCTGCCAGAGAAGGCCCTCTGAGGACACAGCCACGCTGCTCAAGGCTAAACCTTTAGCGGCCTCCCTGCAGCTTAGCCTGGGGTCCAGCCCCTCTGTCTCCTGACTTCATCCTGCTTTTTGGCCGCTCTCCCACAATTCCTCTCCACCTCACCTGCAGGCCAGCCAAGCTCAAGGGTTTGCCTTTGCCTGTCTTTCTCATTCTACTGTGTCCTACCTTGTGTCAGTTCTGCCCACATTTCCATCTCTGATCTGTTATTACCTCTTGGAAGCAGAGGATGATTGCCCCCCCCCCCGTCCACCTGGCTGTGTACCTTCAGGGTTCTCCTGGGGGGTCTCTCTCAGCTCTGACCCCCACGTGGTAGCACATGTGCGGTGTACCCCTCATACACTCTGTATAGTGGACACGGGGTCCAGGTGGACGATGGCCCTTGCTTACATGTGTCCCCCTGGTGGTCCCTCTCAGTATCCACATGCGTGGACCCCTCACCATCGGCGTCATGCCCTCCTCCACAAACAGGGCCAGGACTCCTGCAGGTCAGCCTTGCTCTCTGCTTTCACCTGCCTTGAGCATGATGGGTCATGTGGATTTCACAGGTGGTTTTCTGGAAGGAAAGGGAGGGCATGCTGCTTTGCCCCCCTCAAAATATCCTTTAAGCTATTGTGCTCTTTTCACAAGATCCACTCCCTGTGGGGCTGCTGTCCTGTCTCTTGCCCTACAAGCTTCCTCCCATGCTCCTGGTCTCCTAAAAGTCCTGTATCCTCTACTCCCCACTCAGCGACACACCCGTCTCCAAACGGTCACCAGCAGGACAGAAGCTTGTCGTAGACCAAGTGCCCTGCCTCATTCAGAGGCATGACCGAACAAACCGTCTAGTGGGGCCCAGCTCCGAGGAATAGGTTCCTGGAGAAGGGAAGGAAGTTGGCCTGGAGCTGGAAAGGAGCTGGTGGAGGGTGATTCTGGGGGTGAGATCCAGGGAAGGAATGCATCTTCACCCTGGCCTCTGATGGGGAGAACCTGGGACAGTGTGTTTGCCCGTTAATGAAAGAGCTATTTGGTTGTCTTTGGATGATTCTTGATTGGTGGGGAGGGGGGGCTGGNATTCTTGATTGGTGGGGGGGGGGCTGGTTCAGGTTGATGTCCCAGCCTCTCTACCATGTTGGGAATGTGAGAAAGCAGGACTCCCAGCTTCCCACTCCTTCCCATTTCCCTAGCACCCAGGGAGGGCATGGCTGGATCCATGGACCAGGTAACGGCCCGTGACCTTCTGTGGGCAGAGTAACACCCCCCCCCCAGAGATGTCCTAACCCCCAGGCCTGTGAATGTGTTAGGGTACATGGCAAGGGGGAGTTCATGATCCAGATGGAGTTAAGATTGCCAACCTGCTGACCTTGAGATGGGGAGATTATCCTGGGTTATCTGGGTAGACCTTACGTCATCACCAGTGTGTTTATAAGTGAAAGGACGGGGGAGAGCCAGTGTCCCAGTAACGTGGTGTGAGGAGACTTGGCCACCTCTGCTGGCTGTGAGGATGGAAAGGATCATGAGCCAGGGGGTGCAGGGTTTCTAGAAGCTGGAAAAGACAAGGAAAGGCTTCTCCCTTAGAGCCTCCAGAAGGATCCAGCCCTGCCGGCACCTTGACTTTTTCCCAGGGAGACTCATTTCAGACTTCTGAACTTCCAACCACAAGATCATAAAACTGTTTCTGTCTTATGCCACAGTTTGTGGCTGATTCGTTCCAGAAGCCACAGGAAAGTGAATACAGAGCACTTCCCTTCTGGCAAACTTGAGGCTGGAACCACCGACACCTCTTTTGGCTTCTTGTGGGTCGGGAGGCAGGTGAGCAGGAGACCAGAGCCTTCTGTCCTTCAGCCCAGCTGAAGCCCTGTGTTAGGTCCCTCGTGGGGAGTGGGGAGCTCTTGAAGTGCTCAGAGGTGTAAAGGAGGGGCCCCAGGGCAGACCTTGCTGATGCTGTCCTGCACAGGAGACCTCAGAGGGGCCACGGGGGGTCCCTGACAGAGTGTCCTGAGGGGAGTGGTCACAGGGCAGCAGCGGGAAAGTCTGCTGGGGTCCAGCTCTGCTCACCTGCCGTTGGGGTTGATCAGAGTCACGGGCTGGTTGCTGGTGATGGCCTGGGTAAGTGGAAACGAGGAAGTGCGACTCGCCAGCGTGGATCTTGCCACAGGCTTGGGAAAATCTGTTGGATCGGGTGCTAAACACACAGAGCAGAGCAGAGCTGTGAGGGTGACGCAGTGGCTCCCCTGGCCTTCTCCACTCCCCACCCCCAGGCTGAAGAAGCTTTGGTCTCAGCACCGTCGCTCAGGCTCATTGGTCCGCCCTTGCATCTTTCTGGTTTCTCATCCCAAAGATGCGGTCACTTCATTTGCAGAGAAACACCAGTTCCCCGTCTGGGAAGCACTTGGGGTGGGGGCTCGGGAGCAACTAGGTTCAGCTCAGTCTCAGTGTCCTGTGTGGCACAGCTGAGCACGTCAGAGCCACGTTCCCACCCCTGGAGCTTTCCATCAGCCAGGCCGGCTCTTCTCTGAGTCGCAGCCTTGCCCGAAGCGGGCTGCGTGCCACCTGCCCTGACGCGCTGTGACCCACGGGCTGGCTGGCCCAGGGTCCCCCGTGTCCTGCAGCCTCCCAGAGCCCGCAGCCCCTGCTGTCCCCTTGGGGCCTTCCTGCGTCCCCGGGGCCTCCTTACTGCACCAGGCCTGCCAGCGAAGCCTTGTCTGGTTGGAGAGTCCACACTCCAGATCTCTGGCCCCCGTTCCTCCTGCACTCTTGCACACATCCACCCACCCGTGTTGTCTTTCTCAGTTGATCTCTGGAACTCTACACCAGCATACCTGTCCACTGCACACATTCGCACAGCGGATTTGCATATGCTAAGTGTGAAGAGCCTTTCTCTGCTTATTAAATGGGGTAGTGAGTAGTAGAGATATTCCTTCCCTAGTGTCTGTGTGTCTGTATGTTGGAGAGAAGACTGAAGGGTTCAGAGGTAGACTGTGGGGCGGGGCCTACACCTGACTCCCTTTCCAGGCCTGTCTCCAGGGAGGCCCTCGTGCCTCTGGGGCAGCTGAAGTGGAGCCCAGAGTCCCCTCCAAGGCTCAGCGGCAGCGAGAGAGGGGGTCCCTGTGCTCTGGTGGAGTCTGCCTTTCCTTCTCCCAGAAATGGGTTCAGAGTCCCTCCCCTGCTCCTTTGTGCATATGTTGCCAGAGGAGGGAGGGAAAGAAGGAGGGGGCAGGGAGACGGTCTCTTGTCCTGTAACTGAGACCATCAGGGTCACGGTTCTCTAGCACCTACTCTTCTCCGCACACCTGACAAGCCCCACACAGCCTGGGGCTGCAAGGGGGTGACGTGACTGGGAAAGGAGGAGCGGACTTCCCTGCTCAAGCCTGTCCTCGCTGCGTCTCTGCTTCTCTGCTCCCCCTGGGGACAGCAGATGGAGACATGCAGATATGTGGAGGCTCACTCTTTCTTCCAGTCTTTCCCAGACCCTTGGTGCCCCCCCCCACATGCACACACGCACACATGCGCAGACATGCACACACAGAAACACACACACGTGTTGTCTCAGGCATGTTAAGAGACGCCTCTCCATCCTTTGGGAAGACAGAGACACAGTCCTGACCCCTCTGTGGGTGGTACCAGGGCCCCAGAGCACAGGAGGGAGTCGTGCCTACCTGGGTCGACAATCACGGAAATTTTGTACCCGAGGTCTTCACCGGTTCTCTCAATCCCGCACCAGTAGGTGTCTGCGTCGTCCCGCTGGAGCCCCTCTAAGGTCACAGTGAATGAACGTTGGCTGCGATTGTCCTGGATGGACGCTCGGTCCTTCTTCACCAGTTGGTCTGTCCCGGCGGTTTTTACAAGGATTCTGCAAGAATTCTTGTTCCTCCCGCGGCACCACCACTTCTTGTAGGACTCCCATCCTCGGCCATACCCACAGTTTACCGTCAGTGTCCCCCCCTCTGTGCCTCTCACCGTTCTCTCCTGGCAGATGGAGAAGTGGCCTAGAAGACAGAAACCCAACAT
>NW_023193061.1:0-636 GCF_002007445.2 Ailuropoda melanoleuca
TTGCTCCACTCCACTCCTATCTAGTCATATGGTCCAGGGCAAGTTATTTATATTTGAACCTCAGTTTTTTTTCTTGGTCAGATGGTCAAAATCATCATGTAGGTTTGTTGTCTTACCTATGTTCATCTATGTTAAATACAGTGTATTGCCTACCCCACGGTGTCCTATTCCTGACCCTCCTCTTCCTTCCCACCAGAACCCTGATTAGGTCCAGGTACTTTGATCTGAGGGTAAGTGCACAAACACCCATTCAGGAGGTAGACATGACCTCCACTGGGCAATGAGATTTAAGAGGAAGTTTCTAGGGCCTCCCTACAAGGAGGCAAGGAGACAAGGAGACTCATTTTTCATGCTGTCAGCCTACTTCCTGCCTTTGCACACGACTGCATGAGAACATGGTGCTTTAGGACTCCTCCCCCATCTAGTGATGGAGAAGGCAAGGTCAGGAGAGATCCCAGCAACTGCCTACTTTCAGAATTACTGTTCGGTGGGAAGAAGCCCCTCTTGCTTCACTACTATTGAGAGGTCATCCCGGTATTTTCAGCTGAACTCCACACCTAGTCGGGATTCAGAGACTGTTAATGCACCATGAATTGTTAATGTTACTTTAATGACTATGTCACAAGAGGTATTGAT
>NW_023193062.1:0-984 GCF_002007445.2 Ailuropoda melanoleuca
GCAGCCATCAACACCAGGCAAGAACCATCACAAGCAAAACAATTACAACTCACTGAAAGTTCAGATGATGGTTAGCATTTTTTAACAATATTTTTTAATAAAGGCGTATGTTGGTTTTTAAAGGCATAATGCTACTGCACACATAATAGATGATAGTATAAACATAACTTTTATATGCACTGGGAAACCAAAAGAATCATTTGACTTGCTTTATGGTGATATTCGCTTTATTAAAGTTTTTATAAAGTCTGGAACTGAACCTGCAATATCTCCAACGTATGCCTGTACACACCATGACCAAGCGGGACTTATCCCAGGTAGGCAAGGCTGGTTCAACATTCAAAAATCAGTTAATGTAAACCAACACATCAATATGCTAAAAAAGAAAATCACATGAACAATAGATGCAGAAAAAGCATTTAACAAAATCCAACACCCATTCGTGGTAAAAACTCTCAGTAAACTAGGAATATAGGGAACTTCCTTGACCTGATAAAGAAATAACCACAAAAACCTATAGCTACTGTCATACTTAATACTGGGAAATTCAAAGCTTTTCCACTAAGTTTTGGTACAATGCAAAGATGTCTCCTCTTACCACTCCTTTTCAACATGATACTGGAAGTTCTAGTTAATGTAATAAGACAAAGACAATGATGAAGAAGAAATAAAAGATATGCAGATTGAGAAGGAAGAAAAAACACACCATCTTTACTCACAAATGATCATGATCAGCTATATAAAAAATTAAAAGAGTTGACAAAAAATTCCTGGAACTAATACTTATAGCAGTGTTACAAGACACAAGTTTAACATACATAAGCCAGTGATTTCNAGGTACAATGCAAAGATGTCTCCTCTCACCACTCCTTTTCAACATGATACTGGAAGTTCTAGCTAATGTAATAAGACGAAGACAATGATGAAGAAGAAATAAAAGATATGCAGATTGAGAAGGAAGAAAAAACACACCATCTTTACTCA
>NW_023193063.1:0-966 GCF_002007445.2 Ailuropoda melanoleuca
TGACCCTGAGTTCATGACCTGAGCTGAAATCAAGAGCTAGAGGCTGAACCAACTGAGCCACCCAGGAGTCCCGTGTCTTGAGTTTTCTTCATGAAATATTTATTTATTTATTTTAGAGATAGGGAGAGCATGTGGGCAAGCCCAAGTTGGGGGGAGGGACAGAGGGAGAGAGAATCTCAAGCAGACTCCCCGCTGAGTGTGGAGTCCAATGGGAGGGCTTGATCCCATGATCCCTGAGATCGCGACCCCAGCCAAAATTAAGAGTTGGCCGCTTAACTGACTGAACCTCCCAGGCACCCCTGTATGATACATAATTTTACTGAACATAGGTAGTGTATTTAGAATGACAACAAGTCCTCAGCTGTACCTCATTAGAAATTGTTAAGAAATGGGAGCGAAAAGAGGTGCAGTAGATAGAAGTTCTTGGCGTAGAGCCCGGATAGTCCATGACTTTCTTCTTGATTTTATTGGGATCAATTACGGGCAAAGAAGTGTTTTGCATGTGCTAACTGAATCATTTTATTCAGGTTTGAAATGAGAACTGATATTTAGCAAAAGGAGAAATAAGGCATTTACTCTCATTTACGAGCCTACCCTGAAATAACCAGTTCTTCTGTTCCTTTCTGACATCATCTCATTGCATACTTGGTCTCGGGCNGTCTTCTGTTCCTTTCTGACATCATCTCATTGCATACTTGGTCTTGGGCTCGATTACCTGACCAGGGACAGTCTACATTGTAATAAGGTCTTGTGATTGAGGAGATTTTCCTCAATTTATTTTTAAAATCTTTTAAAAATTATATAGTACATTTTTATTTTAGTCATCTAAAATTCTCTATAAAAATCGCCACTTGTTGAAATGCTGATGTTTCTTATTCACATGATGGAAACATTTTAGCCTAATTTTGGTGCTATAAGGATGCCAGGCCTCGAGCTCTTGTTTATGGGATGTGTGCCTTTGCGGAA
>NW_023193064.1:0-1211 GCF_002007445.2 Ailuropoda melanoleuca
TGTACTAAAGTCTTATTTTATGAATGGAACTGTATTAGTCAGTCTGTCTCTGGGAAAGAAGAAAGAAAAAGGAAAAAAGAAAAGAAAAGAAAAAAAAGAAAAGAAAAGAAAGAAAAGAAGAGAAAAGAAAAGAAGAGAGAGAGAAAAAAGAATGTGAGAAAGAAAGAAGGAAGAAAGAAAGAAAGAAAGAAAGAAAGAAAGAAAGAAAGAAAGAAAAGGAGAGAGAAAGCCTTATTAGAAGGAATTGCCTCATATAGTTATGGAGGCTGACAAGTCCAAAACTGCAGTGTGGAGACACAGGAGAGACAATCATGCAGATGAAGTCCAAATGTAGAATTTTCTTTTGCTCAGAAAGGCTGGTCTTTTTGTTCTATTCAGGCCCTCAACTGTTTGGATGAGACCCACCCATATTATGGAGGGCAATCTGCTTTAGCCCAAGCTCATCAATTTAAATTTAATCTCATACAAAAGAACCTTCCAAGCTGACACATAAAGTGAACCATCACAGGAATATAGGACCTGGAGGGGTTGAGTCAGTAGTCCAAGTTTACATGACAAAGCCAGTATCAGAGCTCAAGTGTTCTGGTTCCCCAGTCAGTATGGCCATAACAGCACACTGTCTCCCTGTGAAACCATGAGACCCATGTGCCACCCTCGAGGAAAGGGGTATGGAGAGAGAGAAGGTGTCCTGTTCTTTAGTTCCTNCGTTCTTTAGTTCTTCTGTCGAATGGCAAGAACACAAAGAAGCTTTGATTCCTTCTTGTCAATTCTTTCATGGTTGATGCTTCAAATGAAAGTTTTTATAAATAGGAATGGTCTGCTATTTACTGCTTCAGAAAAAGGAAACAGAGGAACCACAAAACCTGGCTTACGATTAGGTAAGGGATATGATTTTTCCAAGCAGTAGCGCTCTTGTTTATGAGAACTGATGCTTGACCCCCTCAACTGAGAAAGACTGATCTAGCCCACAATATAAGGAGTAAGGGTCAGACTGCATTTGAGCTCATCTGAAAATTGCATTGTAATCGCTTCTTTTATCTTAGACTCTCGTGACTTCTTCCTAAATGATACTTCTTGTCCCCCTGCCACATGCCACACTTTGTGACATTAACAAAGCAGGTGTCAAACATTGTGCTTGCTGTAGTATTGGTGAAAACTCAGACGCTCAGAAACATATCATCTTGCTCGAGGTTAAAGGCATTGTTCCATCT
>NW_023193065.1:0-195 GCF_002007445.2 Ailuropoda melanoleuca
TGACTTCAAGGGCTTTGCCCTCACACTTTGTTTCTTGGTTCTAAGGGCTGGATCCTCCCCAGGCCCCTCCAACCAATGTGGATCGAGGTCCCCAGCGAAAAGGATTCTGTTCGCTGGAGTTGTATTCCTGGACGCTCTGCTTTATTACCAATGAGAAGGGCGCAGAGTCCTCGAAAATCCTGAACCTTTTCATTC
>NW_023193065.1:501-734 GCF_002007445.2 Ailuropoda melanoleuca
AGTGCTGTGTTCGTCGTGTTTCACTCACGGTACCAAAGCACCTTGATTCCTGTTCCACCTTCCTTAAGGCCGTCGTGACTTCAAAGCTTTCCCCTCACACATTGATTCTTGGTACTACGGGCTGGATCCTCCCCAGGCCCCTACACCCAATGTGGAATCTGCGTCCCCAGTGAAAAGGCTGCTGTTCGCTGGAGTTGTTTTCCTGGACGCTCTGCTTTATTACCAATGAGAAG
>NW_023193066.1:0-191 GCF_002007445.2 Ailuropoda melanoleuca
GAGTGGGTTAGGCCTGTCCCTCTGTTGTTGTTCCAGCTTCTTGAGGTGAGAATATAGAAACTGCATTTTAGGGGCGCCTGGGTGGCACAGCGGTTAAGCATCTGTCTTCGGCTCAGGGCATGATCCCGGCGTTATGGGATCGAGCCCCACATCGGGCTCCTCGGCTATGAGCCTGCTTCTTCCTCTCCCAC
>NW_023193066.1:362-543 GCF_002007445.2 Ailuropoda melanoleuca
TGCTGTATCCCATAGGTTTTGGACCGTTGTGTTTTCATTCTCATTGGTCTCCATAAATTGTTTAAATTGTTTTTTGATTTCCTGGTTTATTGAGTCATCCTAGAGCAGGGTGGTTCTTAGTCTCCAAGTGTTTGAGTTTCTTCCAGGTTTTTCCTTGTGATTGAGTTCCAATTTCAGAGCG
>NW_023193067.1:0-2024 GCF_002007445.2 Ailuropoda melanoleuca
AGTTGGCTAAACATTTTTAAAATATTTGGGGTAGTTTATTTCTTCATGTCTAGATTGTCCAATCATTTTTTTGTACACTTTGAATAGAAATTGCATCTGCTTTTAAACAGGTATGTATTAGTTTTATTTTTCTAAGATTTTTATTTACTTATTTGAGAGAACGAGGGAGAACACAGTGGGGGAAGGGGCAGAGGGAGAGGGAGAAGCAGGCTCCCCACTGAGCAGGGAGCCCAAGGACTCAGGGCTCCATCCCAGGACTCTGGGATCATGACCTAAGCCGCAGGCAGACGCTTAACCAACTGAGCCACCCAGGCGCCCACAAACAGTTATGTATTAATTTTAGTGTCTTCGAACACTAGTGAGGTGCTGTCTTTGCAATGGTTATTTTTACATAGCATTGTACCCTTTTCCTCTACTCCCCACCTCATATTCTGGTCACAGACCCTCCCTCCCTGGCCCCAGGGGTGGGCATATGATCATGAGTGGGCTAATATTATACCTAGTCACAAGTAGGATCCTTGCAAGTAACTGAAGCTGGTTGGGAAAAGCTGGCTTTCCACTCCAGAAACAAATCCGTAAAGGTATTTGGCTAGAGATCCCCGTGGCTGTAGTTGTATGCTTGTGGGAAGAGCTGGTTTGGGAGCACAGAGTAATGTGCAGGGTGAAATAGAAGAGATATTAAGATGGAAATGGAGAAAGGGGTGCAAGAGTGAGAGCAAGGGAGACACAAGGGAGACAGCAGCCAAGCCCTGCATGCAGTTACCCCTGAGACCAGGCCAAAGGTCCAGACAGCCCGCCCTTTTGTTGCTTAGGTGAGCCAAGGAGGTCCTGACAAATCAATCTTAGGCGGATGTGAATGGCCATTAGCAACAGGCAGAGTGCTTTGTTGAATATATTATAACATTTTCTTACTTTAGTACCTGACACATAGTAGGAACTTAATAACTATTTGTTGAATGAATGATTCAAGGAACAAAACCGTTAAAATAGTACAATGAACACACAGAGTTCTGTTGTTGATATTGGGTTTCAGCTTGGTTTGGATTTTGCAACACTGACGAATCCTTAAACTGGTGTCTGGAGAGCTTCAGGAAAGCTAGACAAGAACTGGTTCAGAACTGGCAAGTGCATCAAAGCTGTGTTTTAATTTGATTTTCAGAGATGAGATATGTTTGAACTTACATTTATTTAATAAATGTCTTATCATAATGTTTCTTCTGGAAGCCCTCTTCCTGGTGCTGTCTTTTTTTTTTTTTTCCATTCCATGTATTGATGTATTAGTAAATTCCATTTCCCTTCTTCCTGTTGGATGAGCCAGCTACTCAGGGGTTCCATGAGGTGAAAAAGAGAAACACGAAGAGCCAACATTTCCCCCAGTCCTGGGAGTATATTTTTGCTTCTCTCTGAGTTCAGTGATCATTATAAATGAAGTATAGCCATATACACATAAAACAGGAGGAAGACAAATAACAATGCGTCCTCTACTCCGTGGTTAAAAATAGCTGTATAAGGAGTAAGTGGAGCCAGAAATGAGCAAGCAGAAATTAAATTTTCTTTACCACTTTTAAATAAGGAAAGAGTCATGTTATATCTGTATTTCTTCTAGAGTTCAGCCTCCCAAATTCTACTAGGACAGAAAACATATAGGAAAATATACTTTTTTACATTGCAATAGGAACTTGTACTTGGCTTTACTTTAATACTAAAAATAGTAATAATAAACCAGAGGAAAAAAAATGTGAAGTTACTTCTAAGTCCTATTGTCTCTAATGCCNTCTACTCCGTGGTTAAAAATAGCTGTATAAGGAGTAAGTGGAGCCAGAAATGAGCAAGCAGAAATTAAATTTTCTTTACCACTTTTAAATAAGGAAAGAGTCATGTTACATCTGTATTTCTTCTAGAGTTCAGCCTCCCAAATTCTACTAGGACAGAAAACATATAGGAAAATATACTTTTTTACATTGCAATAGGAACTTGTACTTGGCTTTACTTTAATACTAAAAATAGTAATAATAAACCAGAGG
>NW_023193068.1:0-639 GCF_002007445.2 Ailuropoda melanoleuca
TTCCCCTCACACTTTGTTTCATGGTTCTAAGGGCTGGATCCTCCCAAGACCCCTACAACCAATGGGGAATCAGGGTCCCCAATGAAAAGGCTGCTGTTCGCTGCAGGTGTTTCCCTGGATGCTCTGCTTTATTACCGATGAGAAGGGCGCTTAGTCCTCGAAAATCCTGACCATTTTCATTCATGCTCCCTTACTCACAAGAGATGATGATCATTGATATTTCCCTTTACTGTGTGGTGTCTCAGAGATCACCATGGGGCACTCTGGTCAGGCTTCCGCGACCACTTTCCTTCATGTTTCCCTATTCATGAAGGGTGATGATAGTGCTAAGACGGTCCCTGTACGGTGTTGTTTCTGACGGACGTGTTTTGGGCNGGGCCTTTTCGTTCCATTGCCGCCAGCAGTTTTGACAGGATTTTCCCAGGGAGCAAGCATTTCGTTGGAAGCGGGTTTTGGCCGAATTGTCTTTCTCAGTGCTGTGTTCGTCGTGTTTCACTCACGGTAACGAAGTCCCTTGATTCCTGTTCCACTTTCCATAAGGCCGTCGTGACTTCAAGGGCTTTCCCCTCTGACTTTGCTTCTTGGTTGTAAGGGCTGGATCCTCCCCAGGCTCCTAGACCCAATGTGGAATCGGGGTCC
>NW_023193069.1:0-797 GCF_002007445.2 Ailuropoda melanoleuca
GCTGAAAGAGACAAGGCTGATTCATAAGGTATTAAAATATTATTCTGAGTTTTCTTACTTGCTACCCTTCCTCCAATCTAAACTGAGCTCAGATTTGTGGCAACCATGAACCAGAAAATAAGATTTAACTGGCTCCATCTCTGAAGATTCTAATCTTTATTTCAGTAATCCAAAAGGTTTGTAATATTCCATATCAATCCAGAGAAGCAGTCTTCCTTTCAACGTTCAAGTCATCTATCAGGAAAATAAGTCAGACATTACACAATTCTTCTCAGAAATCTACTGGGGGAGGGAGAAACTGGTCATAGGTAGTATGGGTTGTACTAGTACAGAAAGTACTCTATAAGCAACATTACTTTCTAAAGCTTCTGTACTAGCATGAATTGATACACAGCTACAACTTACCTGGTAAGCGTACTGTTTATATTGGGAGTATTCTTANCGGGAGTATTCTTACCTCTGAAGAAAATAGTGAAGAGAACTGAAATTAATTTAACTCATTTTATTCAATTCCCATTTATTTTATTATGATTATGTGACAGGCATTGCACTAGGGCTTGGAAATATAATATGAATAAAACAAAATCATAGTTCTCAAGAAGCTTGAGTCTAGTAAAGAAATACACATAAAAATACAATAAAAACACATCCCAAAGCAAATGTTTGTGAATCAGTTATAAAGGCAGCATTAGAACAGTGCACACAGTAACAAACTCGCTCGCAAGGCCAAAAGTGCAGAATGGAAGTGATCAGCTCTGTGTGAGGAATATGGAAAGGGTCAACAATGAACTTCATCA
>NW_023193070.1:0-1751 GCF_002007445.2 Ailuropoda melanoleuca
ACCTAGCTGTGCCCGCGGTGGTGTCCTCTGTGCTGCGCTCCCGGGGATCAGCTTACGGTGATGTGTGGATCTCCTCGTGTGCCTTGAGCCCCCCCCCCATGCTGTTGCCCCCTCATCGGTGGTCACAGTCCGGTACTGACGAGGTGCCTGTCTCCCATCAGTCTGACAGGCCTACACGTGAGCCGCAGCTGTGGGAGTCCTCCGTCCCCGCACCCCTTCCTCTGGCCCTTGGGTGGTTGTCAGCCCCCCTTTGACCAGGCGCTGCGTGTGCCTGGGTCCTGAGGGATTGGTGCAGGACGTGTGCACTGCAGGCTCTGGCTGCTGCCGGCTGTTCACGTCCCAGGCTGTTCCAGCACGGGTGCCAGCCACAGCAGCCGGCAGCAGTCTCTGGCGTGTCCGGGCTGTATTCACTGCGGGGCCGCCCTGGGACAGCCTGCTAGCCTGCAGCTGTCCCATGAGGAAGACACCACCAGGGGGACAGGGACACCCTGTGTGTTTGGTGCGTGAGGGTCGCAGATGCTGAGCCAGTTGCCTGCCGGCCCTAAGGTGAGGGGAAGCCCCTGGGGCAGATGGAGAGCCAAACCCATGGTCAGCCTGCCAGTCCGGGGCCAAGCGTCCCAGGGTGACGGTGCGCGGAAAGCACGAGCATCTGGCGTCCGCACTGTCAGGACCGGGGGTTGGTTTCCACGCTGGGCCCTCACCCGTCGGGATGGGAGCTCGCGGACGTGCCCGCGGCTCTAGAGGCTTCAGTGCTGCTCAGGCTGTTCTGTAATTTCTCGTCTGGGAGGTCCCGTTACGTTGGAAGTGAGTCACCCTTTGGTCTGTGAGTCCCCTTCGACGCCAAGTGCAGTAATTAGGATGGTGTTGACTTTTTAGATGTGTGCTGGCAGGGGGGCACCGTGCTTTCCAGGCCCTCGTGGCGTGCTGGGACATGGCGGCTGAGACCCCTCACGGGCAAAGACGGGTGCTCTCGTGCAGGCGTAGTCCCAGGTGGGGGCCAGGATGGGGTGCTGGGGCTCCCGGCCCTGCCGCGTGCAGGGGCCCAAGGATCTCCTTGGGGCTCTCCTGTACGGGGGTCACTGGCACAGAGCAACACAGTGATCTGGGTGAGCACCCAGAAGGCCACTTCCAACGTGGTTGCAGGTGGCTTGGGGTTCCCAGAGGTGCAGGTGGGAGGGCAGGGAGGTCTCCAATGGGTGTCTGCCTGGGACCCGGGGCCAGCGGCAGCTCGCCTGGCTCTGAGTAGAAATGCTTAGAAGCCTTGCGCTCTCCATCTGAGCCTGTATCCTAAAGCTACAGGACGGGGAAGTGGTCAGAGGCAGGCAGAGCCAGGGGACACTGAGTGCAGCATCCAGAATTGAACCCTTCTTGTGTGGTCTCCCATGGTCATGCTGTCTGGGGAGGCGGGGCTGGGTCTGGCTCCGGGCAGTCCCAAGGGCCAGTCCCTGGCTGAAATCCAGAGGTCCTCACCCACCTGTGCTGGCTGGCCAGCCCTCTGCCTCTCAGCTTGGGGGGAGACTGGGCCAGTGGCCATGAGGCTGCCCTCAACCCCTCTGGCCGTCAGCATGCAGTCCCACCCAGACCCTGGCTCTAGGACGCTGGGCTGACCAGGGACTAGTGTGCCCACCACCAGGCAAGGCCCCCTGGCTGCCGCAGAGCCCTTGCTGAAGATGCTGGGACTGACCAGCAGGTGCACTTGGCCAGCCCCACTTAGCTTCCTTCTCTTTCTAGACTTCCACAGGACCGTTCTG
>NW_023193071.1:0-3009 GCF_002007445.2 Ailuropoda melanoleuca
CCAGAAAGTCCTATCAGACAGCACCAGTTTACAGGGTACAGGTATCCCCTACTTTTCAAAAATTCCCGTTACGCCACTTCACTTTTATGAAAGACCTACATGTCCTGCTTTTGCTAACCAAAAAAAAAATCCAAAGAGAACTTTCACTTTTACAAAAAAAAAAAAAGTGAAAAGCAAATATAGTATTCAGCATTTGTTTTGCAGAGAACCGTTATAGGGGCAGAGTGCACCCAGGCAGGGAGAGCAGCGTCACCACGCTCCTTTCTGTGGGAATGATACTCAGCATCTTAGCATTAAGCTGCCAGAGCTTTGAACTGTGTCTGTGAGCATCTGTGCTTTATCCTGATTTACTTTGTGCATTCTTTAGCAACATCTGTACTAAGGTATCAGAAAAGCCTGAGAAAAGTTATTTTTTGAGTCTGGGAACACTAAAACAATTTTCCATATAAATTCCTGGTAATTGCTTCTTCACTTTATGCCTTTTGGCTTACAAAAGGTTTTCCTTAGAATGCTCTACTTTTGGATAGTGAGGGGAACCTGGATTTAATTTACCCATTATACCTCTCCAGGAAAATGTGAATCATGTACTGGCTTATCAACTGTTAAAAAATTCCAAACATTCCAAAATCAGAATTTTCACATCTAGCAATTACTTATAAAAGAATTACATGACCTCTGCAAAAACACTGGGTTTACCATGATACTAAAGAACAAATCTTTAAATTAGGGAAGTAACAATCACTTTTAAATTATGAACTTCACTGCTTTAAAAATACTTGTATTACCCAAATGTTCTTCAATTGATGAATAAGGAAAATGTGATACATTAAGAAAAACGCAAAGTTAATCAGTCATAAAAAGGATACTGATATATGCTAAAATATGGATGAATCTTGAAAACATTATGCTAAGTGAAAGAGGCCAGACATAAAAGACCATATACTGAATGATTCTATTTATATAAAGTATCCAGAAAAGATGAACCCATGCAGACAGAAAGCAGACTAATGGTTCTTAGGGGCTGACGAGAAGGTGCAATGGGGAGTGATGGCTAATGGGCATGGGATTTCTTTTGGGGGTGGTGGAAATGTTCTAAAATTAGACAGTGATGGTTGCACAAATCTGTAAATATACTACAAACCACTGAAATGTACACATTTAAAGAGTGGATTTTATGGTATGTTAATTAAATCTCAATAAAGCTGTTAAAAAAACATTTCTGCTGGGACACCTGGGTGGCTCAGTCGGTTAAGCCTAACCTTAACCCTAACTGCGCTCCCTGCTCAGTGGGGAGTCTGCTTCTCCCTTTGCCCTTCACCCTGCTTGTGCTCTCTCTCGCTCTCCCTCTCTCTCTCCAAATAAAAAAAATCTTAAAAAAAAAACTTATAACGTTATCTGTCAAATTTTACCTCAATAAAAATAAAAACAGAGATATCCTTTTGACTTAATAATTCCGGAAATAACTAGATAAATGGGCAAAAAAGCATATATAAATTGTTGACTAGTTTTTATTTTTAAAATTTATTTATTTTATTTTTTTAAGATTTTACTTATTTGTCAGAGACAAAGAGAGAGAGAGAGAACACAAGCAGGGGGAGAGGCAGGCAGAGGGAGAAGCAGGCTCCCCACTGAACAAGGAGGCATATGCAGCACTCGATCCCAGGACCCCGGGGGTCATGACCTGAGCCGAAGGCAGACACTCTCCTGACTGAGCCACCCCAGCGTCCCGACTACAATTTTTTAAATGTGAAAACTGAAGCCAACTTTAAAGACAATGGGGGGGTGATTAAAAAACTATGCTATACTCATACAATAGAACACTATATAAGNAACTATGCTATAATCATACAATAGAACACTATATAAGCTGATAAGTACACTCATTAAGTAGCGTATATGGAAAAATGTTCACAATATATTAAGCGAAAAATAAAAAACTGCTTTGTATAATAGCAAGCATAATATGATCTTACTTTAAAAAATATGTCTATATAGGGGCGCCTGGCTGACTCAGTCGGTAGAGCATGCAACTCTTGATCTCAGGGTTGTGAGTTCAAGCCCTATGTTAGGTGTAGAGATTACATTAAACTAAAAACAAAAACTTAAAAAAAAAACTTAGTAAGTTTGTAAAAAAAGGTACACCAAACTCAAGAATAATCATCTCTGTGAAAAAGATAATTCACTTACTTTCTACACTTTTGATTGTTTAGAATTTCTTTTACAGAAAGTATATATACTTAAAATTGTGAAATGTATTTATTATCAAAAGTCCTAAATGCTTCTATATGGTAACTGGGAAATTAAAAAAAATCAAAGAATTTATAAAGAGGGGAAAGTATGCCCTCAAGCTCACAAAATCCTATTTCTAGAAGAAGTCATTATGAACATTTCGATCCTTTCAGATCTTTTTGTTCATATATATAAATATAAATGCACATATATAATTTTTATTTTTCTCAAAAGTGGGATCACATAAAATATACTGTTTGTTATGCGACTTGAATCTTTTTACTTAATCATATACCTGAATATATCTTGTTCTGTGTTATTACGTGTATATTTACATTATTCTTCTTAAACACTGCATAATATTCCATGTTACTGTTTAGATTACTTTTTTAATCAGAAAAGATTAAAGCTATTTCTGTTCAACAAACGAACCAAACCAAAGCTAAGGAACCCGTTAGTCTTGAGTGCCCCCTACTGGGGGCTCTACATTGACATTAACAGAATCCTAAATTACAAATTAATACAAGAAATGATTCAAACACAGGAGACTATACTTTTCAGTATATGGCAAAAAAAATCTAAAAACTCAAAAGAAAAGATGTTTTGANTAAAGCTATTTCTGTTCAACAAACGAACCAAACCAAAGCTAAGGAACCCGTTAGTCTTGAGTGCCCCCTACTGGGGGCTCTACATTGACATTAACAGAATCCTAAATTACAAATTAATACAAGAAATGATTCAAACACAGGAGACTATACTTTTCAGTATATGGCAAAAAAA
>NW_023193072.1:0-909 GCF_002007445.2 Ailuropoda melanoleuca
GGCAAGACTAATCTATGGTAACAAAGCAGAACAGTGGTTTCCTGGAGTAGAAATTAGCTCAAAGGGCATGCTTTGGGACGATGGAAATGCTCTCAAATATAGTGGTGCTTTTACATGGGGATATACATGTGTTAAAACTCATCCAATTGTACATTTTAAGTGAATGCATTTTACCGTATGTAAATTTTTTCTACTAGAGATAATTTTTTGAAGTTATGGAATAGAGTTGCACCAGGAAAGAGATGGGATAAAGTAGGCCCTTGCCTGGAGTCCCTTTCTGCCTGTCACTGTGGATCACAGTCAATGGCAGGACAGATGTCAGGGTTTCAAGATTCATAAGCATGCTGGCCAATATTGAAATCTCTTAGACATAGAAATAATATTTGGCACCAGCCAGCAGATCTAGATGAGTTGACAGAAGGGATTGCAGGTGTGGGCACAGGTTCTCAGGGGACTTTCCGTGGAGGTGCATTCAGAGAGAAGCTCAGGGCTTCCCTGGGGAGAGGACATAGGAACCTAGACAAAGCATTGGCGGGAACGCAATGTCTTGTCTTCCTCTGCCTCCTCTTCCCCTTTCCCCTCTTCCTGCCCTTCTTCTTCTTTACCAGACTCACTCAATAATCTCAACCCACAAAAGTACTTTTCACAGCGGATGGGGGTGGAATCTGGGGTTGGCAACCCTTGTCATTCTCCTCTAGGGACAGAGCAGGCTCACCTCAAAATACACAGGGTGTTGGTGTGTAGGCTGTTGGTTTGATTGTACCTGGCACTGGTGGCAAACATCCCTTTTTTCTCCTTTTGTGTTTTTCAGGATCGTGGATAAAGCATGTAGGATATACAAGATAGTGAATCTTTATGGCTGGTTTGGCCTACTTATAAGAACCCAACAGAACCCTCAGTAAATCGGAA
>NW_023193073.1:0-1147 GCF_002007445.2 Ailuropoda melanoleuca
GCTCCAGGCGGAACCGTTTTTCGCGGCGTTGGCGTCTAGTCGGACCTGGATTTCACAGGAAGTGCGAGTGCAGCGATTTGCAGGAAGGGCTCTGAGTTCGGGGAGCGGGGATGCTGCAGAGGTGCTCTACGGCTTGGAGCCTGTCGGAGGCCCAAGGTTGAGAGCAAAAGCGAATGCACAGTTTCTAGAGATTTGAGCTAAGCTCAGAGTGAGAAGGGAGAGACAATGTGGGGCTCTCCATGGGGCAGGGTAAGTCCTAGAGTCCTAGATATATTAATACCGATATTATTCGGTATTAATACCGATATTTTGAAATCGAGTATGATCGCACGGCTTCTGTGTTAGGCTTCATTAAAAGGGGATGGAAGAAGGGGACTGTCATCAAATGAGGGATTTAAATCAGAAAGGCCATGCAGCTGGCGAAGGACGCGCCCAGTGGTTCACACGCAGAACAACCAGTATCCAGACACAAATGCCCTGATTCTGTGTTGGTGAGCACGACTTGGAGAGGTGAAAGGAGCGTAACGGTTCATCCGGCCAGAGCCTTTCACTTTTACAGGCAGGCAAACGGGGGCTTGGAAGTGATTTGTTCCCAACTGTGCAGTGAGCGGCACTGTCTAGAGTAGAAGCCGAGAGTCCTGATTTTAGCATCTCCCTCCCTCCGGGCATCTCTCCACAGTAACCAGGCACACCAGCTTCTTCCCGACACTGACTGTTCCCCAAACGTGCACGTCCCCGAGTGAAAAGCGCTTCATCATGATCACAAGTCAGACTCTTGCAGCGCAATACATGAGCGAACTAGTGTCGGTGGAGAAACCGTGGAGTTTTATTTGGGTTTGGGGTGCTAGAGGCTATAATGGGACCTACATCTGACTGCAGGATGGAGTATTAGCTGGTGAGGGTCGTATGTTGGATGCGGAGTCTGGACTGAATAAAGTGAAAAATCATGCTAGAAAGATTGCGTTGGAAGTGGACAAATTCTGGTGCTTTCTCGTGCGTATTGTTAGAGAAATCTGTACCCGTTCTAGCAATACATTTCATATTAAGTAGTTTGGGGCTTTTTTTCCCCTAAGTCTGTGTACTTAGGTATATGTCAAAGTCAGAATGTAGTAAAACTCAAAAACAGGTTAGGAAAGCAGAATTTTAA
>NW_023193074.1:0-651 GCF_002007445.2 Ailuropoda melanoleuca
GCCTTTACCAATTCAACCACAAATTGTTTCCTCTTCTCCCACTGAGCACCATTTAATGCGCTGTATCAGGCGTACAATGAGAGCAGTGAGGCGCGGATGGGAGGAGAACACATCATGTGGGCAAGCCTACCAGTCAGACCCTGCTTGCCCCACTTCCCAGCTCTTTGGCCTTGGCCGAGTTACTTAACATCTCCGGGACTCAGGCTCCTCATCTGGGCCTTGGCTTCCTCACCTAAAACAGAGGTGGTAAACTGGAGCTGTTGTGAAGATCACAGACTCCGTGTGAATACCAGCAGGTGTTCAATAAATGGTAGTCGTGACGGATCCGGCAATTAAATAAACACGTGATGTTTCTCCCAAAGAAGCCCGCGATCTTTGTAGACATTGTTCCCAAACTGATTCTGTTCNATTCTTCACTGGCTCAGGACCACTTTTGTGTATCATACTCTTAATTTCAGCAGAACTACAGAAATCCAAATTTACCTGAACACGAGTCCGGGGTCAGCCTCTGCCTGGAAGCCTCTGCGCTGAAATGCCCAGTATGCTTTTTCCAACCAAGATCATGTTACAAACAACGTTTTTTTCTAAGCCGTTAGTAGGGAACTGTCAGAGAGGAATCATTCCCTGTATCTTCTAGGGGTTGATAGAAAA
>NW_023193075.1:0-2331 GCF_002007445.2 Ailuropoda melanoleuca
AAAAAAATAATGTGGTATCGATGATAAAGTGTCCATGTATAGCTGCACACATGCAGCTGTGGATGTGGCAAGGGTGTTTTTTAAAAAATGGACAAACCCTGGCTTAGCAGACAGAACTAAGGTTAGGAGCTCTCTGACTTGGTTGAGGTAGCTAGCTTAGGTAGTGTTACTAATGAATGAAAGTATTTAACTCTATTTCATGAGCTTGAGTATGTAAGAAAGGTCATAGCCATTTTTCTTTTTTATCTTTTCTTTAAATCTGACTTAATCTGACCTCAATCTGCCTAGGCAGATAGACAATTTTATCTTAGCCATTATTAGTACTCCAGCCTATGCCCTTGCCCAAGGGTGTGCAAGATTTCAAACATCTTTGCAATGAAGGATGTTTCAGAAGTCTTTATTTGGCCAAGCCCACATGCTTCTTAAAGTCCAGTGGCTCCTAAAATTCTATTCCTTGCTTGTGTTTGAACAGATCAATCAGCAGAGAAGACGCTGGGAAGGTTATTCAAATCTATCATTGGGAAAAGACACAAAGACCTCATTTTGATATTTTCAAATTTAATCCATAAAAAACAGGTAATTCCATTGTTAAACTAATCTAGGCCACAGAAAATGACAGAAAATCATTTTTATAAAATTAGCATAAAATAACAACAAAATGCAGCAAAGACAGTTATTAAAAAATTTATAGGCCAAAAGCCACAAATGAAAATAGATGAGAAATTTAAGTAAAAAGAACTCAGCAATATATGAAAATAATAATCTATGACCTATCAGCATTTACTCCAGGAAGGCAAGGATAGTTTAAATAACAGAAATACGTCATAATAAAGTCATTAACAAATTAACTGAGAAAATTAGTAAAATCTCAGTAAGTGCTTTAAGGCATTTAATACAACTCAGCAATGATTTACAGGAAAATCTCTAAGGAAAATAAAAAGTATAAAATTTGTTAAGGAATATTAGGGTTTTTTTTATAAACAACAATATAAACTTTAAATGACAAATGTTAAAAGCAGAAACAAGACAGACAAACATGCCTATTACATTTCAACAATGAATCGCCGGTTCAAGTGAATGCAGTAACAGAAAACAAGAGTATAAATGCAGGGAAAGAAGAACTAAAAGACTGAACAAATATTTTTATGTTCACATGAAAGATTAAGGGAGACACGGGGAAAAGCAGTTTTTTTCTTAGCACAATTGTCTTCCTAGTTGATCTAATAGAATCCCTTCTTTATGCTTTCACAGATCTACCTTAGTGCCAGTTCCCATTAGAACTCAACTACTTTATTTTTTGTCTGTTTTTTTTATTTAAATTCAATTAATATATAATGTACTATTGGTTTCAGAGGTAGAGGTCAGTCTTATGTAATATTCAGTGCTCATTACATCGTGTGCCCTCCCCAATGTCCATCACCCAGTTACCCCATCCCCCCACCCCTCCCTTCCAGTAACCCTCAGTTTGTTTCCTACGATTAAGAGTCTTTTACAGTTTGTCTCTCCCTCTGATTTCATCTTGTTTTACTTTTTACCTCTCTTCCCCTATGATCTTCTGTTTAGTTTCTTAAATTCCACAGGAGTGAGATCATAATTGACTTTCCCTGATTGACTTATTTCACTTAGCAAGACTTTAATTGCTTTTAACAGTGCTACTCAGGCAAGCAGCGAGTTAATCACTTAATCATTCTTTTCCCCCTTTTTATAGACACTGAGCCCCTATACTGTTGAGTGTAGCAGTGTATAACAGTTTTCATCCCATTTTGGAGTAACCAATAAGATGAAAACAGATGCTGGGTAGGATCCCCGTAGAGCTATTTAAAAGGGGCTGATTCAGCTGGGTCATCCAATTTTTCCTCCCTTCCCCTTTTTAAAATATTTAGTTTTTTTAATGTATTTATGTACATAAATATTTTTATGTATTTTTGTATTTTTATGTATTTATGTATTTTTAAATATTATGTACCTACATATTTTTTATGTATTTATGAATGTAGATGTAATAAGAGTGGATATTCAGTTGTCATCTTGAAGTGAACTTGATGATTTCAGCTATGCACTAAAAAGATGACAACGATAAAGCTGCCAGATCCATTTCATGTGTGCATACCTTTGCACAGGACCACAGCTACTTCATGATTTCTCTTAGGTGCAAACTTAATCTAGCTGATACAGTGTATCTTCAATCAATCTCCATCTTTGTAGGGACTTCCTAAGTATACATGTAACTGTGTCCATCTCCTGCTTGTAATACTGTATTGAATCCTTCTTGCTTAGAGGATAGAACTGAAATTCTTTAGATTTCCATTTACTATCTTCTATTATATGACA
>NW_023193076.1:0-1138 GCF_002007445.2 Ailuropoda melanoleuca
GTTTATAGGTTTCCAGGAAGGCCTCCATCTCTTCCAGACTGCTTAGTTTTTTGGCATATAGCTGTTGATAAGAATTTATAATAATCCTTCCAATTTCAATGTTGTTGGTCATGACCTGTTCTTTTTCATTAATAATTTTATTAATTTCCGTCCTTTCTCTTTTCTTTTGAATAAGTCTTGCCAGTGGTCTATCAATTTTATGGATTCTCTCAAAGAACCAGCTTCTAGTCCTGTTGATCTGCTCTACTGTACTTCAGTTTTCTAATTCATTGATTTCTGCTCTAATCTTGGTCAACTGCTTCCTTGTGAGTGGATTAGGCCTGTCCCTCTGTTGCTGTTCCAGCTTCTTGAGGTGAGAATATAAAAACTGCATTTTAGATTTTTCTATTCTTTTGAGTGAGGCTTGGATGGCTATGTATTTCCCCCTTAGGACTGCCTTTGCAGTATCCCATAGGTTTTGGACCGTTGTGTATTCATTCTCGTTGGTCTCCATAAATTGTTTAATTTGTTTTTTGATTTCCTGGTTTATCGAGTCATTCTTGAGCAGGATGGTTCTTAGCCTCCAAGTGTTTGAGTTTCTTCCAGGTTTTTCCTTGTGGTTGAGTTCCAATTTCAGAGCGTTGTGGTCTGAGAATATGCAGGGGATAATTTCAATCTTTTGGTATTGGCTGAGACCNCAGACCTGTTTTGTGTCCCAGAACATGGTCTATTCTTGAGAATGTTCCGTTGGCATTAGAATAGAATGAGTATTCTTTGGTTCTGGGGTGTAGTGTTCTATATATATCTATGAGGTCCAACTCGTCGAGTATGGCATTCAAAGCCTTTGATTCTTTGCTTAGTTTTTGCCAGGGTGTTCTGTCTATTTCTGATAGTGGGGTGTTGAGGTCCCCTCCTATTAATGTGTTTTTATCTATATGTCTCTTTATTCTGGTTAAGAGTTGGCTTGTGTATCTTGCTGCTCCCCTGTTGGGGATATATATATTTATAATTGTCATATCTACTTGTTGAATACTTCCTTTAAGAATAATATAGTGCCCTTCTGGGGCGTCTGGGTGGCACAGCGGTTAAAGCGTCTGCCTTCGGCTCAGGGCATGATCCCGGCATTATGGGATCAAGCCCCACATCAGGCTCCTCCACT
>NW_023193077.1:0-2119 GCF_002007445.2 Ailuropoda melanoleuca
CTACTTCTTCTTCATTAGAGTTTTGGCTATTCTTGGTACTCCATATAAACTTAAGGAAAAGTTTGACAATATTTTTGAAACTGTTGAAAATTCTCTTCAAATATGCATTAAATCTAGAGAGCATCTTGGGGAGAATTGGCATCTGTGTAGTGTTGAGCTTTCTTATTCATGAATGTGGTATATCTCTATTTAGGTCTTCCTTCACGTCCTTCAATAAAATTTCATAAATTTTCCCACAAAGTCATGCACATCTTTCAGAAAGGCAATTTTGTATTATTCTCCTATTCAACAATCTTATCAAATTATTTTATCAATTTTGATAATTTGTAGATTCTTTGGGGTTTTCTATATTGAAACAACCAGGTCATGTACAAATAATTATATCTTTTCTGTAGTGGATTTGTCCTCCTTGTTCTTCTTGATACAGTCTCTCATCCTGTTGGGCTTAGTCCTGTCTTGCTATTTTTTAAAGAAGAAGGAGAAACCTACAAGTCAGAATTTATTATTGTTTCACACAGTCATGACTGTAGATATTTGTTATTGCTTGTGTCTTCGCTCTTTATATTCGTTAGGGTACAGGCTAAAGTGCAGTCACAGAGATATCCCAAAAGACAGCAGTTAAAAAGAAAAAAAAAGTTTATTTCTCTCTTCCTTAACAGTCCAAATGTAGGCAGCCAGGTCCAGTTCTGCCACCCTTCACATGGGCACACTTCTCTGCCTCCAGGATGGCATCTCCGTCTTTCTCATCTTCCCCTTTAGAAAGGGGAAAGAACCAAAAGACATACTCGTGTCCCTTTGAAGGGCATCCCCTCCAATAGCACACTACTTCTGCTTACATCTCATGGAACATAACTTAAATATGTGGTCACCCTAAGTTTCGAGGAAGCTGAGAAAGGCAGTTTTGAAGTGCATAGCCACCCAGATCACCTGGGATCCATTCTACCTGTTTCGTGTACCCATCTCCCAACTACTCTAGGTACTGCTACTAGGAATTCATACCTGCATCTTCCTTAGGAGGCTTACCCTTGAGCACATGGAGCCTCATTACAGACGGTGACTAGGAGCTGCATTCCTACCTCCCATCCCTCCCATCAGCGTGTAGCCAACAACATAGTGGTGCAGGGCACAAAAGCCCAGCTCCCTTGCTTTAAGTCTGGATGAATTCTGTAACGTAGACTCCAGGATCTTGCTTAGCCTAGACTTCACCTGTACTCACATTCTTTTTTTTTTTTTTTTAAGATTTTATTTATTTATTTGACAGAGAGAGCCAACAAGAGAGGGAACACAAGCAGGGGGAGTGGGAGAGGAAGAAGCAGGCTCCTAGCGGAGGAGCCTGATGCGGGACTCGATCCCAGAACAATGGGATCACGCCCTGAGCCGAAGTCAGACGCTTAACGACTGCGCCACCCAGGTGCCCCTGTACTCACATTCTTAAACTTCTTACCCTTTCCCATCCTGTTTCCCTCACATGATACAATTTTTTCCTGAAAATAACTCTCTTAATAAGTTACTTGAACATGAACCCTTGTCCCAAAATTTGCTTGTAGCCCAGCAGATGCTGGAGCTGACCTGTCCCAGCTCATGAATGCCAACTGTTAGTTGTCCGGAATTTTATGAGCTGGCTGTTTAACACAGTCATTATTAATATTTAAATTATAAAACCTATAATTAAAGAAATTACACTAAAAACAAAGGTAATAAATACTCAAAATTCATTACCTCCTAGTTATTTTCCTGAATTTTCTAATTACCTGAGATCTTGAGGTTAGGTCTACTATAGCTGTATGGTAGAACTTCTATCTAATGGTTTACATCTCTTCCCAACTCCAGATTCAGTAATGTCATGTTGGTAGCTTGAAATCAGCCATGGTGGGGGCGCCTGGGTAGCTCAGGAGGTTAAGCGTCTGCCTTCAGCTGAGGTCACGATCCCAGGGCCCTGGAATCAAGCCTTGCATTGCATCAGGCTCCCTGCTCAGTGGGGAGTCTGCTTCTCCTTCCCTCTCTGCCCCTACCCTCTGCTTGTGCTCTCTGTGTGGCGCTCATCCTCTCTCTCTGGAATTCTCTCTCTCTCAAATAAATAAGTAAAATCTTAAAAAAAAAAAAAAAGGATCAGCCATAG
>NW_023193078.1:0-1821 GCF_002007445.2 Ailuropoda melanoleuca
GAGCTGCAGGAATCCACCCCTGTCTGGACTTGGTTCCCCAGCCGCTGAGGCCATGCTGCGGGAGACCTCCCCGAGTACTGAGCTGGTGACCAGACCGCGGGGCCCGAAGGGGTGTCGGCTGCCCCTGCTGTGTCCTGTACCCCGGCGGCTCAGAGCCCACCCGGTGGCTCTTGTCCCTGTGCCCCCCCCCCGACTGCCCAGGAGACGCAGCCAGGGAACGGCTCGCTGCCTCCCCCGCGGCCTTCCAGCATTGCCCAGCTCTGAAGGGACAGACACAGAACTTTTCTTTTTCTTTCTTCCTTTTTTCTCTTCTTTCCTTTCCTGTTTGAGTTACTTTGGGTTTTATTTTCCCCAAAGGGATGCCCCCCGCAGAAGGAAGCTCACAGAGTGCGCTCTCTGGACCGCAGCACATGGGCAACAGGCCGGATGGGGCAACAGGGAAGGAGGCCTGGGCAGCCACCCCGCGGGCCGCACGTAAACGGTGGGGTTACGTGAACTAGTAGGAAAACTGGAAAACAGCCAGAAGAACAGCTTGTTAAGTGAGAAACCGTCTACCACGTAAGCCCCCGCATCAATGCCCAGCCGGGACGGGCTCCTGGCCGCGCACCTGGCGGCCTGCTCGGCGCCGTGAGACGCGCTCCCGCCTCCAGGGCGCACACCAGCCACCTGGGGGTCCGGCTAACGTTGGGGTCCCTCAGTAGGACCTGGATGGGACCAGACCTGCGTTTTCAGGACGCTTCTAGGTGAGGAAAATGCTGCTGGGCTCTGGACCCCACTCTGAGAAGCAAGTCCTGTGTTTCGACTTTGAAACTTCCTAACAATCCTTGAACAGAGAGAAGCAGGTTCAGAGATGGTAGGTGACCTGCTCAGGTCAGTGACCCCTCAGGTAAGTGACCCCTCAGGTAAGTGACCTCTCAGGTAAGTGACATCGTCAGGTAAGTGACATCATCAGGTAAGTGATGTCCTTGGGTGAGTGTCTTCCCTGGGGTCACGTGGCGGGTATACGACAGAGTCAGGATTGGAATACGATCTCCTCGATCCCAAAGCTCCCCGTCTTCATGGACACATGCCTGTCACTGCAACTACACGGGTCATTTTCCTGTAATTTTTCCTTCAAGTCTGTCTTGCATGATGGTTTTACTAATTAAAAGTTATAAGATGACTTCTCCTCAAAGTCACTAGACTGCGAACATTGCTCTCGTGTCAAAGTGCTCTTATCAGACCGGGAGACGTGAGGGAACGTCCACGTCGCCTTGCAAGGAGGGCACGCGCAGAAACCCTGTCGCTAAGCTCTCCCTGTTGGCAGCTCAGCGACACCAAAGGTGTTTTACAAGGACCTAAAGTTGCCGTTGCCTTTACCGTAATGTGTCAGAATCTTCACCGTGAGAGCGCTCAGACCCGAACAGGCTGCTGTTACCTTGACGAATGTTTTCAATCAGGTGAAGCCCCGAGAGGGAGAATTCTCATCTGGACACTAACCTTGACAAAGCTGCAGTTGCTCGTCCGGGTTCCCTGCTTGTTTGCCCCTGAGCGCTCCACCGCGCCCATGCCTGGCCGAATCCCATTTGGGGTCCGCCTCTCACGGCCCTGCTCTAGGTAACCAGGCGGGGGGATACATCCGTCCCCGTCTTCTCGCCTTAGGAGAAAAGTAGGTGAGAAGAGACCACCCAACAAACAGAGAGCAATGATGCAAGCAAAATACCAATACAGACTCCACAAGGGTGTGAGGACAGAACAAAATAGATGTTTGTTTTTTAATAAAGATTTTATTTATTTATTTGACAGAGAGAGAGACAGCCAGCGAGAGAGGGAACACAAGCA
>NW_023193079.1:0-207 GCF_002007445.2 Ailuropoda melanoleuca
GATAAAAACACATTAATAGTAGGGGACCTCAACACCCCACTATCAGAATTAGACAGAACACCCTGGCAAAAGCTGAGCAAAGAATCAAAAGCTTTGAATGCCATACTCGACGAGTTGGACCTCATAGATATAATATAGAACACTACACCCCAGAACCAAAGAATACTCATTCTATTCTAATGCCCATGGAACATTCTCAAGAATAGA
>NW_023193079.1:422-739 GCF_002007445.2 Ailuropoda melanoleuca
TACCAAAAGATTGAAATTATCCCCTGCATATTCTCAGACCACAACACTCTGAAATTGGAACTCAACCACAAGGAAAAATTTGGAAGAAACTCAGACGCTTGGAGACTAAGCGCCATCCTCCTCAGCAATGACTTGATAAACCAGGAAATCAAAAATCAATTTAAACAATTTATGGAGACCAACGAGAATGAAAACACAATGGTCCAAAACCTATGGGTTACTGCAAAGGCAGTCCTAAGGGGGAAATACATAGCCATTCAAGCCTCACTCAAAAGAATAGAAAAATCTAAAATGCAGTTTTTATATTCTCACCTCAA
>NW_023193079.1:853-1037 GCF_002007445.2 Ailuropoda melanoleuca
GCGGATCAACAGGACTAGAAGCTGGTTCTTTGAGAGAATCAACAAAATTGACAGACCACTGGCAAGACTTATCCAAAAGAAAAGAGAAGGGACCCAAATTAATAAAATTATGAATGAAAAAGGAGAGGTCACGACCAACACCATTGAAATTGGAAGGATTATTAGAAACTATTATCAACAGCTA
>NW_023193079.1:1186-1272 GCF_002007445.2 Ailuropoda melanoleuca
AACCTTCCAAATAAAAAAACTCCATGCCTGGATGGTTTTCCTGGGGAATTCTACCAAACATTCAAAGAAGAAATAATACCTATTCT
>NW_023193080.1:0-409 GCF_002007445.2 Ailuropoda melanoleuca
GAGGTTATATCATGTGCTCCCTTTGTGGAGCCAGCCAATGAGCCATGGGTCTGGTTGTTGCAACAATGACTGGACAATAAGGCCAAAAGTTTTGAAGTGGTACACTCTGAGACACTGAGGCATGACATAAACTCAAACCTTGATGTTCTCACCAGGAGAGGTTGTAGGTTGACAGAAGGCTGGTTGTCTCCAACTGAGGTCTGAGCCATCTCTCCCAACAAACTGAAAAGCCACTCTGTTCTTTTCTGGTGCAAACTTTAGTTCCCCATTTAATTCCATAAATCAATTAGCGTGGCATACTTACCAAATTCGATTTCTTTACTTTTTTTTTTAATCTCAGAGAAGAGAAATGGGTCAGAAAAAGGTTTCCACGGGCCAAGGGTTTTTGAAAGGATGGAGGTAGCTCCAG
>NW_023193080.1:425-724 GCF_002007445.2 Ailuropoda melanoleuca
GAGAATAAAATTAAGAAAATTTTATTCACAATAGCATCAAAAATTTTAAAATAGGAATAAATTTAACAAAAAATACACTATTGTACACTGAAAACTATGAAACAATACTGAGAGAAATTAAAGAAGCTCCAAATAAATGGAGAGACATTCCATATTTATGGATTGGAAGACTCAAGATTGACGATAGAGTTAAAATATTTATAAATACAGAATATTTCGGTATCTCTTAGTTATCCCCCAAATTACCTGTAGTTTCAACAATATCCCTAACAAAGGGCCAGGTCCTTTTGTAGAAAAGG
>NW_023193081.1:0-222 GCF_002007445.2 Ailuropoda melanoleuca
AAGATCAGGAACACGACAAGGATGCCCACTCTCGCCACTATTATTCAGCATAGTACTAGAAGTCCTTGCAAAAGCAATCAGACGACAAAAAGGGATCAAAGGTATCCAAATTGGCAAAGGAGAAGTCAAACTGTCTCTCTTTGCAGATGACATGATACTCTATATGGAAAACCCAAAAGAATCCACTCCCAAACTATTAGAAATTATAGAACAATTCAGTAA
>NW_023193081.1:506-675 GCF_002007445.2 Ailuropoda melanoleuca
TACCCAGAGCAATCTACACTCTCAATGCTATCCCGATCAAAATGCTGAGGACATTTTTCAAAGAACTGGAACAAATGGTCCTTAAATTTGTATGGAATCAGAAAAGGCCCGAATCTCCAAGGAACTGTTGAAAAGGAAAAACAAAGCTGGGGGCATCACAATGCCGGAT
>NW_023193082.1:0-906 GCF_002007445.2 Ailuropoda melanoleuca
CTCTCGCTGGCTGTCTCTATCTCTGTCGAATAAATAAATAAAATCTTTAAAAAAAAAAAAAAAGAAAGAACAGGTTAAAAGAGAACGACTTCTGGGATATCATCTCATATCTTCCATAAGCACAAAGAAGTTTCCTTGGAGGAATCTTTTTCTTTTATGTCCTGCATTTTCATAAAACTAAGTAACTCTTGGGGGAAAAAAAATCCAACCTAAGAACAGAGACTCTGGTCACAGTCAATGTGTTCTTGGATCTACCTGTTAAAATTTCCTGTATGATCATAGAAAAGCTGTAAATGTCCGACTTCACCGTGGCTGCCTTCTGTAAGATCACCTCTGGGGCAGCCCAGTTGTACAGCTGGGTCGGCAGGGGCACTCGAGTCAGGTCCCTGTGTACACGTCCATCTTGGCTACAGGAGGAAACACAAAGTCAGGTTCATGTCTTAAAGGATCGTCGTGACCATCATACAGTCCATTTGTGAAACATCCGCTCTGAACACTGGCAACNTATCTGCCCTGAACACTGGCAACCTCTTTGAGCTTCTAGGAACCCAGCTAGACCCTGAGCTAACCCTTACCGCCCACTGTTCCAATCTACCAGAGTGGGCTCTGCCCACCCTCACCACATCTGACTGTTCTCTCTCGCTCATTCACTCAAGTCACAGGGGCCGGCTCTGAGTTTCTCCAGTACGTCACCACTTCAGGTCTTTGCACTGCAAACTGGCTGCTTCTGTATGGCATGCTCTACCCAGAGATCCCACGGTGACTGGCTGCTTCTTGTAACAGAGGTAGTAGCTCAAAAATTACCTCCTCAGAGAGGCTTTCCCCGACCACCTACAGTCCTATTTTACTGGCTTCAGAGCACTTATTTTCTGAAGGTTTGTTCATTTATTTACTGTTTATTTTCTT
>NW_023193083.1:0-546 GCF_002007445.2 Ailuropoda melanoleuca
GCTTCTGCCAATGGGTGATATAGTTACTCGTTTATTTGTGAGCCACATATGGGAAGTATCTTTCTTCTGAAAGAGCTTGTGTTTTTAGCTTAAAATACCAAATAGAACATTTCAGTAAAACAGAATCAGAGAAAGGAGAGCTTGGATTAAAGAACAAAGACTAAAGCATGGATGGGCACTACCATGCCTCCAAGAAGGTTCTAGTGTTGTCTTTCCCAGTGTCTGTCTCCAGTGGTCCNGTCTGTCTCCAGTGGTCCTTGGGGAGGAAGCTAACAAAGCAGAAAAGAAGTGTGTGGTCCCATTCAAGCCAGTAAACCAGAGGAGCTTCCAAAGATGGAAATTATGAAATAGATGATTCTTCCAGGACTCCTTATCCCAGAACACAATACAGGGAGCAGTAGGTCAGAGATCAAGGAACCCACAGCATCCAAGTAAGTGTTCTCTTCTCAGGCTTCTAGTAGAATAAGCAGGGGCGAAACGTAGAACTAGGTTCTGACCCCATATCACATGCAGAGTTGCACCTGAAGCAAGTTGTGGTCAACACCT
>NW_023193084.1:0-212 GCF_002007445.2 Ailuropoda melanoleuca
GTTGTCCAAAGCCCGAATTATTGACCAGGACCCATGCAGTGTACACTTGATTTATAGGGACCTTAGTGATGTGGGCTTCTTGATTTTTCAGCCTACCTTCTGGGGGAGGGGCTTGCCGTGCTGATACTCAGGCAACCCTGTTTGGGTAGAGTCTCCATGTCCCCTGCGAGGGGGGATGGGGGTGGGCACACTGTGAGCCAGTATTTCCAGTC
>NW_023193084.1:299-617 GCF_002007445.2 Ailuropoda melanoleuca
CTCTGTCTCAGAAGAGAGGGATCGCGGACCGTTCTCCACTGTTGTTCTGGCCACTTTAACTCTGTTTCTGTTGGTGCTGCTAAACCCTGCATCATCCTGGGATGTGCACCCCACAGCCGGCATCCCAGCCCTCACTTTCAGGGCCAGTGCATCTCTGTCCTTTGTGTTTCTAACACCGCCAGCTGCCAGCCGCCCCTGCGCGCTCCGGAGCTCCGTTTCAGTGTGGTTCGTGCACTCTGGAGCTCCGGCCCTCAGACTGGTCTCACGTGTTCCCAGGCTCACGGTCTCAATCTGCTCTCTTGCGGGTGCGAGCCGGTC
>NW_023193085.1:0-1101 GCF_002007445.2 Ailuropoda melanoleuca
GGTTCCATCCCCCATGCTCCCACCCTGTCACACAGGAGATCAGTGTTTAAACATGCTGCCTGAAGGTGAGCGAGACACGGCTGCCCATTGGGAGCACAGAGATGTTCCCATGGGTGTGACAGCAGCTTGCATCAGCCATCTGCCACTGTCTCACTCAGCAGAGGGTCTGAGGCTAGACCATTGGGGGTGGCCAAGGGCTCCCTACAGTTATGTGGCACCCGTCCCTGGCAGCAGAAGTGACTGGGACCCATAAGGGGAAGCTGGTCTAGGTCCAAGGAAAAAACAAGATCCAGAGACAAGGTCTGATTCCCTCCTTCNCAAGGCCTGATTCCCTCCTTCTCTCCCTCCTTTCTTTCCTCCCTCCTTCTTTACTCTGTCCTTCCTTTCCTCTTTCTTCATTGAGCTTAGAAAGCACCAGATCCTGCAGTAAGTGTTCAATAAGCCAGGAAAATGAAACACACACAATCTCTGCCCTCATGGAACTAGTGGAAGAGATGAATAGAAAATGGATACAATTCATAAATATATCTTGGCAAATTGTGATCACGGTTATGATCACATTGCTATGGGAGAAAATGACTGACATTCACTGTTGTTATCAGGAAAGACCTCTTTGAGTAAGTGGCATTTACACCAAGTCCTGAAAGATGAGCCCATGATCACTAGGCAAAGAGTGGGGGGAGGGGATTTCAAGCAGAGAGCTCAGTGTGTGCAAAGGCCCTGAGGTTGGAATTGAGAGGAGGTCACTGTGGGGAGGGTACCGGGTGCAGTGCTAGTGAATGAAGAGAGAGGCGGGGCAGATCACCAAGGCCTGGCAGTTCTGAACAGCAAATCCCGAGGCTGATTGGAATGGGTGGCCCAGCTCAGGGCCAAGGCCAAGATTTGAGTAGCATAAAGTCGGTGTTAGTGAAAGTAGGCCAGGGTCAGATCATCAGGAATCCTGGGCCATGCCTGGACCCCTGGCGTTATTTGCTGCTGGACTTATGAGCAAGGAGGTACTCAGTAAATGGCAGGCCAGGCCAGCTTAGAGGGCTAGTGCCAGACCCTCCAATTTGTTGAAAACATACATGGCCTGATTCACTCTTCATTCCTCTGAAAATA
>NW_023193086.1:0-216 GCF_002007445.2 Ailuropoda melanoleuca
GTGTAATCGTTCTTTCTGATGGCTGAGTAATATTCCATTGTATATATGGACCACAACTTCTTAATCCAGTCCTCTGTTGAAGGGGATCTTCTCTCCTTCCACGATTTAGCTATTGTGTAGAATGCTGCTATGAACATTGGGGTGCATATGGCCCTTCTCATCACTACGTCTGTATCTTTGGGGTAAATACCCAGTAGTGCAATGGCTGGATCATAG
>NW_023193086.1:672-798 GCF_002007445.2 Ailuropoda melanoleuca
TGAAGTCCCACAAGTTCATTTTATCTTTTGTTTCCCTTGCCTTTGGAGATGTGTCGTGAAAAAGGTTGCTGTGGGCATGTCGTAGAGGTTGCTGCCTATGCTCTCCTCTAGGATTTTGATGGATTC
>NW_023193087.1:0-2253 GCF_002007445.2 Ailuropoda melanoleuca
ACGGTTTCCGCACCAATGGCTGACCTTTCTAAAACCACAGATTTCGGGACACAGTCAATCTCATCCCTTGGTGCAAAGCCATGGGAAAGCAGTACCTTCTGGCCCACCAATATGGGCTCGGAGAAAATCATTGTCCTTTCTGTAACGTCCACTGATATGACTGTGGAGGCCTCCAGGACCGATGTCATCTCCTCAAGCAGGATATCCACCCCGGACCCTGCTCAGTCCACGATGTCACCAGGGATCCCCACAAGAATCACCACCAGGCTGTCAACCTCCCCCATCCTGACAGAGTACACAGCTATTACCATGGCCACTGAAGCACTTCTCCCTGGGGCTACATCGCAGGGCACACGTACCCCGGATGCCTCTGCCACAGCCTTCTGGGCAGAGAGTCACTCGGCAGGGACGCAGGGTTTTGCACGCTTAGATGGAACCACTAGCATGGACACGGGATCTGAGGATGAGTCACGTATAAGCCCTTCCTCTGCCCAAGACGTCACATCTCCTTCCTCCCATGGGCCTTCCCGTGCCACGATGCCCCCTTCTCTAGCTTCCCGCACATTACAAGCCAGGGACCTTTCTGTGCCTGTCCTTGTCTCCTCACCTGTGGCCTCGGGCACGCTGGGGATCGCCGGCCCACTGAGCACAAGCCTGGGACCTGAGACAAATTCTCCTTCAGATTTGAACAGCACCTCAGCTGAGACCCCGGTAATTTCAGAAGCCTCGATGGCTACAGAGGGACGGCACCCTTCTGGGAACACGGCAGTGACCAATGTGGGGACCATCACTTCTGCACAGGAATCCCAGTCCTCAGCCCCAGCGGGCTCAGAGACACCCGAAGGCACCACTCCAATCATCACCTCTTCCCTCATTGGGGACAGCACGGTTTCCACAGCATTGGCTGGCCTTCCTGAAACCACAGAGTTGGGGACACAGTCAACGTCATCCCTTGGTACAGAACAATGGGACAGCAGCACCTCCAGGCGCACAGTCATGGGCTCGGAGATAATCACTGTCCCGTCTGTAATGTCCACTGATAGGACCATGGAGGCCTCCAGGACACACATCATTTCCTCTAGCAGGACATCCAGTCCAGCTTCTGCTAAATCCACGATGTCACCAGTCATCCCCACGGGATTCAACACCAGGCTGTCAACCTCCCCCGTCCTGACAGAGTCCACTGCTATAAGCATGGCGAACGAAAGAGTTCTCCCTGTGGCTACATCACAGGGCACACGAACCACTGATGGCTCTGCCCCGGCCTCCTGGGCAGAGAGTCACTCGGCTGGGATGCAGGTTTTTGCAGGCTCAGATGGAACCACTAGCATGGACACGGGTTCAGAGGATGAGTCACAGACAAGCCCTTCCTCTGCCCAGGACGTCACAGGTTCTCCCTCCCATGGGCCTTCCCGTGCCATGACGGCCCCTTATCTAGCTTTCCCCACATCACAAGCCAGGGACCTTTCTGCGCCTGTTCCTGTCACCTCACCTGCAGCTGCTGGCACAGTGGGGACCGCCAGACCATTGAGCACAAGCTTCGGACCCAGAACAAGTTCTCCTTCAGATTTGAGCAGCACCTCAGCCAGGACCTGGGTAATTTCAGAAGCCTTGACGGCTACAGAGGGACTCCACTCTTCCGGGAACACGGCAGTGACCAACGTGGGGACCATCACTTCTGCACTGGAATCCCAGTCCTCTGCCCCTGTGGGCTCAGAGACACACACGGACACCACTCCATTCATCACCTCTTCCTTCAGTGGGGACAGCATGGTTTCCGCACCAATGGCTGGCCTTTCTGAAATCACAGATTTTAGGACACAGTCAACGTCCTCCCTTGGCGCAGAACAATGGGACAGCAGCATCTCAAGGCCCACCTTCATGGACTCAGAGAAAACCACTTTCCTGTCTATAATGTCCACTGATATGATTGTGGGGGTCTCCAGGACCGACGTCATCTCCTCTAGCAGGACATCCAGCCCGGACCCTGCTCAGTCTGCGATGTCACCATCCATCACCACGGGAATCACCAACAGGCTCTCTACCTCCCCCGTCCTGACGGAGTCCACAGCTATAACCATGTCCACCGAAACAGTTCTCCCTGGGGCTACATCGCAGGGCACACGTACCACNTGGATGACTCCGCCACAGCCCTCTGGGCAGTGAGTCACTCGGCTGGGACGCAGGGTTTCACAGGCTCAGATGGAACCACTAGCATGGACACAGGTTCTGAGGATGAGTCACGGACAAGCC
>NW_023193088.1:0-575 GCF_002007445.2 Ailuropoda melanoleuca
AAAAAAAATTTAAAAAAAGATCTAATTCCAGAACATAAAATGGTAGAAATAAGGACAATTAGATGTGCAGTGAGATGGCAATATGTGTAAAAAGCAGTTCTTACTACAAAGGATACAGAAGAATGTCAACTTTTAAAAGCAATGAAGGAAACACAATGTGACCAACTGTTAGATTTGACCACGCAAAATACATAGGCTCTCACTTGACCCTATACATACATCCATACACAATGTAAGGATTAAGTGCCAAACAGCAAACCTGGTGAAGAAACTGTCATCCCTTTCCTATAAGAATACAATCAAAACACAATAAAACCACACTGATCTCAGTACATAAGAGTGACACACTTGCAAAAACAATTTGTATATCTAAAGTAAATGGCCAACAAAGTTAAAAATATATTCAGCCTCCTTGATAATGAANACGTCCTTGATAATAAAATAGTTGCAAATTTATGCTCCTTGGCATATCCCTTTATGCATATTAAGTACATTTTTCCTCTGGTGAATACCAATGGGAGACATGACACTGTGAAATGTATGTCTCAAAAACTGCAGTCACAGGTAGTATTACC
>NW_023193089.1:0-576 GCF_002007445.2 Ailuropoda melanoleuca
AAAAAAAATTTAAAAAAAGATCTAATTCCAGAACATAAAATGGTAGAAATAAGGACAATTAGATGTGCAGTAAGATGGCAATATGTGTAAAAAGCATTTCTTACTACTAGGGGTGCAGAACAATGTCAACTTTTAAAAGCAATGAAGGAAACACAATGTGACCAACTGTTAGATTTGACCACGCAAAATACATAGGCTCTCACTTGACCCTATACATACATCCATACACAATGTAAGGATTAAGTGCCAAACAGCAAACCTGGTGAAGAAACTGTCATCCCTTTCCTATAAGAATACAATCAAAACACAATAAAACCACACTGATCTCAGTACATAAGAGTGACACACTTGCAAAAACAATTTGTATATCTAAAGTAAATGGCCAACAAAGTTAAAAATATATTCAGCCTCCTTGATAATGAAANGCCTCCTTGATAATGAAATAGTTGCAAATTTATGCTCCTTGGCATATCCCTTTATGCATATTAAGTACATTTTTCCTCTAGTGAATACCAATGGGAGACATGACACTGTGAAATGTATGTCTCAAAAACTGCAGTCACAGGTAGTATTACC
>NW_023193090.1:0-680 GCF_002007445.2 Ailuropoda melanoleuca
AAAAAGGGAGGGGTGGATTTCCTGTCTCTATTATATTACCAAAAATGGGGGGAAAAAGAATCTTTTTTCCCCTCTCACTTGATATAGTTTAAAAAAAAGAAGAACTTAAGGAAATCATTGCAACCCTAATTCCTTGTTTTATTTCCCTATCTAAATTCTCTTTAATCCATATCTCTAGATACTTTTAAAAAAATCTAATTCATATCTATATGGATATACTTTGTGGCTCCTATGTTCTGACTAACCATTCAGTGACCAAACTTTTTTCTGCTTTTACCATAATAACCACACCCCTCCTCCTTTTCTCTATATTGCACAACTGGCACATGAACCAAAAATCTCATATAATCACTCATTAAACAATCTCTAGGCATCCTCCTTCCCCTCAACTCTTCATTTATATTGCCTCCANATTTATATTGCCTCCAGCTATTTCTCTTTTCCAAAAAAAAATAAATAATAATCAAGATTTTATTAAAATCATAGCAGAACTGGCTGGTCCAAAGATAGTGAGTTATCTCAATTGATTGTTCACAGTTACAGATCGAACTCATTCTACTCTTTCTCCCTTCTCATTACTGCACTTGACTAGTCTTTAAAAAAAAAAATCATAGCAAAACAGTTTATAAGATCGATGAAGAGAGAATTTCCTTAGTACATAGTTGTAAGTTTCTAGAAGT
>NW_023193091.1:0-1362 GCF_002007445.2 Ailuropoda melanoleuca
AATTTTTGCCATTCTAACTGGCGTAAGGTGGTATCTCAGTGTGCTTTTGATTTGAATTTCCCTGATGGCTAGTAATTTTGAACATTTTTTTCATGTGTCCTTTAGCCATTTGTATGTCATCATTGGAAAAGTGTCTGTTCATATCTTCTGCCCATTTTATGATTTGTTTATTTGTTTCTCGCGTATTGAGTTTGAGAANATTTGTTTATTTGTTTCTCGTGTATTGAGTTTGAGAAGTTCTTTGTAGATCTTGGATACCAGTCCTTTATCTGTGGTGTCCTTTGCAAATATATTCTCCCATTCTGTGGGCTGTCTCTTAGTTTTTTTGACTGTTTCCTTGGCTGTGCAGAAGCTCTTTATCCTGATATAGTCCCACGAGTTCAATTTATCTTTTGTTTCTCTTGCCTTTGGAGATGTGTCACGAAAAAGGTTGCTTTGGCCGATGTCGTAGAGGTTGTTGCCTATGTTCTCCTCTAGGATTTTGATGGATTCCTGTCTCACATCGAGGTCTTTCATCCATTTAGAGTTTATTTTTGTGTATGGTGTGAGAGAGTGGTCAAGTTTCATTCTTTTGGTTGTAGCTGTCCAATTTTCCCAGCACCATTTATTGAAGAGACTGTCTTTTTTCCACCGGATGTTTTTTCCTGCTTTATCAAAGATTAGTTGCCCAGAGAGCCGAGGGTCCATTTCTGGGTTCTGTATTCTATTCCATTGGTCTGTGTGTCTGTTTTTGTGCCAGTACCATGCTGTCTTTGTGATCACAGCTTTGTAGTACAGCTCAAAATCTGCCGTTGTGATGCCCCCAGCTTTGTTTTTCCTTTTCAACAGTTCCTTGGAGATTCAGGGCTTTTTCTGGTTCCATACAAATTTAAGGACTATTTGTTCCAGTTCTTTGAAAAATGTCCTCGGTATTTTGATCGGGATAGCATTGAAAGTGTAGATTGCTCTGGGTAGCATGGACATTTTAACTATGTTAATTCTTCCAATCCATGAGCAGGGAATATTTTTCTATCTTTTTGTGTCTTCCTCAATGTCTTTCAAGAGTGACTTATAGTTTCTAGAATATAGATCCTTACGTCTCTGGTTAAGTTAATTCCAAGGTAACGTGTGGTTTTTGGTGCTATTGTAAATGGGATGGATTCCCTAATTTCTCTTTCTTCAGTCTCGTTATTCGTGTATAGAAATGCAACTGATTTCTGGGCATTGATTTTGTATCCTGCCACCTTACTGAATTGTTCTATAACTTCTAATAGTTTGGGAGTGGATTCCTTTGGGTTTTCCATATAGAGTATCATGTCATCTGCAAAGAGAGACAGTTTGACTTCTTCTTTGCCGATTTGGATACCTTTGATCCCTTTTTGT
>NW_023193091.1:1526-1862 GCF_002007445.2 Ailuropoda melanoleuca
GATTCCCTAATTTCTCTTTCTTCAATCTCATTATTAGTGTATAGAAATGCAACTGATTCCTGAGCATTGATTTTGTATCCTGCCACATTACTGAATTGCTCTATAACTTCTAATAGTTTGGGAGTGGATTCCTTTGGGTTTTCCATATAGAGTATCATGTCATCTGCNGAGACATTTTGACTTCTTCTTTGCCAATTTGGATACCTTTTATCCCTTTTTGTTGTCTGATTGCTGTTGCAAGAACTTGTAGTACTACGTTGAATAATAGTGGCGAGAGTGGGCATCCTTGTCATGTTCCTGATCTTAAGTGAAAGGCTTCCAGCTTTTCCCCATTGA
>NW_023193091.1:2123-2204 GCF_002007445.2 Ailuropoda melanoleuca
TATCATGCTAATCGATTTGTGAATGTTGAACCACGCTTGCATCCCAGGTATGAATCCCACTTGGTCATGATGGATAATCCT
>NW_023193092.1:0-1224 GCF_002007445.2 Ailuropoda melanoleuca
CATTGATTTTCACAGTGGGTAAATTATGTAAGTTACACACGGAGTATGATCTCAACAATGTAAACTACATAGGTAAGTGAAAGTCTAAAAGAAAACCACTGTAATACAATTGGTAAGACTGGGGGGGGTGCTGCTGAGATTATGGGCAGCGTTTACTCTCTTCTTTATACCTCTCTGTATTTTTCAGTTTTTGAAACAAACAGGTATTTTCCAGATGGCTGAGCCCACCGCCAGCCCGGAGCCCCACCCTCAGGCCGCGCTGGACACCAGTGTGAGAGCCGGACCTGCTTCCGCTTTTGGGCCGCGGGGGCAGTTGGGGACAGAGAAAGCTCAGGTCCGCACGCTGTGGGCGCAGGCCGGCCGCACAGCAGGGGCTCAGGGAACAGAGGCCCCAGAAGCGGCAGCCCCCTTCTCCCCCTCCACCTGGCTGCTGTGCGTAGCAAGGCCGACAGAAGAGGGAGCTCTGGCGAGCAGATACCCGAATGCCTTGAGGGGAAGAGGCAGCACTACTGCAGGGCCCGGAGCTCACAAAGCTCCCGCTGCCAGGGGCACCACCTCACCGGACAGAGCAGAGCAACATCCGAGCTCGGCCTACAGGGCTGGGCCCTTGGCGTGTACTGTGTGGCAAACACTGTCAGCCTCACACGCGAGGGCCGATGTCCTCATTTTTAACAGGAGCCTCTTACTGGGGGCCTTCTGTATCATCTGTCCTGTGATGCTGTGGTGACTTCCCTTTCATAGACGAGGGGACTAGGCTTAGTGACATAATGTCACCATGTCTGTTAAGTGCTGAGTCTGGATTCTTAGGGCCACCCGGTGAAACACCACGTTCATGCCATTCCAGCTCCCAGCTGGATGTCACGGCTCATCTCAGGACCAAGCAGTCTTGGGGGCTCTGCCCCCTAGGTCAGCTTTCTGTAAGCCTCCCTCCATCGTCGTGGGGGACGACAGTACCACCTCTAAACTCAAAGCCTCACTTCAGACCCTGAAGTGCTCTGGAAACTGCAGCCCAAGTTGCCTGCCTGCACCCTAATGTGGTAGAATCGCANGAGAATCGCAGCCCCCCGAGGGGATAAGTGAGGCCCACGCGGAAGTGGGTATCCGTGGAAGAGATGTCTGAGGGGCAGCACGGCCAGCAGTCCCGAGGATGCACAGCCAGAGGGTCTGACCTGGGAGCAGGCCTCACAGGCCAGGTGGGCAAGGATTCAGCTCCGCCCCTCGCAG
>NW_023193093.1:0-7952 GCF_002007445.2 Ailuropoda melanoleuca
AGAAGAGAAGAGAAGAGAAGAGAAGAGAAGAGAAGAGAGGAGAGGAGAGGAGGAGAGGAGAGGAGAGGAGAGGAGAGAAGAGAAGAGAAGAGAAGAGAAGAGAAGAGAAGAGAAGAGAAGAGAAGAGAAGAGAAGAGAGAAGAGAAAAGAGAAGAGAAGAGAGGAGGGGAGAGGAGGGGAGAAGAAGGGAGAAGAGGGGAAGAGATCTCTGTTTTCCTTTCAAAAACAGTAACAAATGAAGTAACATGAAAAGTGCTTGGCAAAGTAGAAATCACAAAACAGAATTGAGAGTTTTACTATATTAAAGAAGGCATTTGTTTAAAATCATTTTGTGCTCCAGAAACGACAAATTTTCAAGGTTGCTTTGTGTAAAGTGATTATCACTCTTGTGGAAGCATGGTAGGTGCTCACTACGTGGTGTTTTGTTATTAGAATTTCTACTAGACTTAATGATCTGACAGCTCCATTTAATCTTGTCAACAAAATATGTACAATTCATAGGACTTTCTTAAATTAAAATCCTTGTTAGTGTTAGTCATATGCTAGTATAAGTCATAATTAGTATTAGTCATAATATTAAGGGTATTTCAGTTTGAAAATCAAAGGTTTATAATTCAATTTACTATAATATATATTAAGCATCAATACAGTTTTCAATTATTCATCTTAACTTTATTGTTAATCACAACTCTTTGCTCATGATTTTCTTTTTCTCAAAATACCTAATTCTCTTGCATACCAGGATACCACAAGTCCTCTTCCTCTCCAATCTATCTGTGACTTCAGAGTCTCTGTTGCCAGCTCCTCTTCTAGCAGACCACTGGAATTGCTCAAGCTTTCAGTCTCGTCCCTTGTCTTATTCTACAAATTCTTCTGGAGCAAAATGATCCATCGCCATAGTTTAAATGATTTTCTACATCTTGATGACTTCAAAATTTGTATTTTTAGCTTGAATGATTCTTGGAATCTCAAGGTCTGTATATTTACTACATTCTTGCTATCTTCTACTTGCTCCTTCCAAGGCAGCACAGGCACAACTTGTCCAAACCTGAATGCAATTGTTGCTATCCTTCTCAACCTTCTCCAGGTCATTAAATGGTAGCACCACCCATTCCGCCACTCCAGCCAGAATCTATCAAGGAAGTCGTACTTGACTCATCCCTCACCCTCACTTTCTACACAGTCAGTCATGAAGTCTCAATCCTAAATGACATTCTAAGACTCCAGTTATTTCCATTCCCACCCCACCACCATGGTCCAAGCTTCTGTCATTTTTTGTCTTGGACAATTCAGATAGTAAACATCACTCTTTAACCTTGCTGAACTCAGAGATTATTGAGTAGTCTCTAGTAATGTACTGGCACTTTAATAAAATTAGAAATCAGAATAGAAACCAAAGCCAACACCTGAAAAAAGTAAAGCCCATGTTTACATGTCTAGGTAACAAATAAGCTAAAGAAAAAAACACAACGAATATCATAAAATGTTTAGAAGTACATAAAATAAAAATAAAAAATGTGTGTGAAATAAAGATTTAGAATTGTGATTCACAAGCCTAAATGAAAATACTGGGAAACAAGAAAAATCACACATTAACCTTTTAATCTAAAAAAAGCCAGAATAAAGTAGAATTTTAAAAAGTAGAAGAAAAGAAATTATAAAGAAGGAAAAGGAGTAGTTACAACAAAGAACTGAAAAAATATCTAGTTAATCAACAAACTCAATAGCAATTTTTTGAAAGAAACTAATCCAATAGACATATATAGATCCCTGGTTATGAAAAGAGAGATTAAATTTTTAGAAATAAGAGAAGTATAACATTAGATATAAGGTAGTTTTTTAAAAAAATCATTACATACTGGGGCACCTGGGTGGCTCAGGCAGTTAAGTGCCCAACTCTTGATTTCTGCTCAGATCATGACTTCAGGGTCATGAGATTGAGCCCCATGTCAGGTTCCGTGCTCAGCTGGGAGTGTGCTTAAAATTCTCTATTCCCAGGGTGCCTGGGTGACTTCAGCTCAGGTCATGATCTCAGGCCCCTGGGCTGGAGCCCTGCTTCGTTGGTTGGTCAGGGCTCTGCACTCAACAAGGAATCTGCTTGTCCCTCTGACCCGCTCCCTGTTGATGCATTCTCTAACTCTCTCTCAAATAAATAAAATCCTTTAAAAAAAAAAAAAAGATTCTCTCTTTCTCCCTTTGCCCCTTCCCCCCACACATGCTCGCTTCTCTTTCTCTCTCAGGTAAATAAATAAATCTTTTAAACTTATACTATGAAATTATTAATGCAAATACTTTTGGAAACCTGGGATGATCATTCTTTTAGAAACATGAATTAATATAATGACTCAAGAGAGAAAAATAACTCAAAATACTATAATAATTTTTAAAGAAACTAAATACATAGTTGAAAATCCCCTTCTAACATATATACTGGGGTTCAGATGGTTTTATAGATGAATTTTTAATCCAATTTTCAAAGAACTGATAATCTCAATATATTGCAAATAGTTGCAGAGAAGAGAAAAAGAGAAAACATATTATCAAGCTAGTATAACCACTATATCCAAACCAGAACAAGAACAGCGTAAGAAAGGAGAATTGTTGACCCATTCCCCTAATAAGCACGGTTATAAACTACTAAATAACACATTATAAAATCTTGCCTCTCTGTGTACCACTGACTCCATACTGTTTGACCACACTGGCTCTCATATTTGAGAAATGGAATTTGGAAACTTCCAGTAATGTTTAACTGGATTTAACTGGACTTTAGCCATTTTCTTTAATGCTCCAGGAGATGTTTTTATCTTTTTCTTTCTTTTTTTTTTTTTTTTTTGCATTTAGGATTTGACTAATTCTAGTATTTTCGTTACCTGACTCTTTTCAGCTCTCTTCCTATGTTCTCATTCCTAACTTCTTTCCCTTCTGCCCCTTTATCCTGGGAGTTAACATCTAGGGCCTGACCTATGGCTCCTCTTGGTTTATATCCACTCCCTTGAAGAGCACACCATTCGCACACATCCAACAATCCTCATCATATCAGTCACTCTCAGACTGAAATGTTCCCCCTCTGTTGATCAGAACCCAGACCTGTCAGATGCTTATTCCCATTGTGCATATCATTCCTCAAGTTTAATTTGACTAAAACCATACTATTTCCTCTGTCAAACCACTGACTGCCAATANCAAACCACTGACTTCCAATATTCTTGTCTTCTTCACATCACTTTTGCCATTGTCATGGTTTTTGCTACCAAGCTTGCCAATTTGGCATTATTATCTTGAATTTTTCCTTTCATTAGCTGCAGCNATTCTTGTCTTCTTCACATCACTTTTGCCATTGTCATGGTTTTTGCTACCAAGCTTGCCAATTTGGCATTATCATCTTGAATTTCTCCTTTCATTAGCTGCAGCCATCTTTTTTTTTTTTAAAGATTTTATTTATTTATTTGACAGAGAGAGAGACAGCCAGTGAGAGAGGGAACACATGCAGGGGGAGCAGGAGAGGAAGAAGCAGGCTCCCAGCCGAGGAGCCTGATGCGGGGCTCGAACCCAGAATGCTGGGATCACTNAGAGAGAGAGACAGCCAGTGAGAGAGGGAACACAAGCAGGGGGAGCAGGAGAGGAAGAAGCAGGCTCCCAGCCAAGGAGCTTGATGCGGGGCTCGAACCCAGAATGCTGGGATCACGCCCTGAGCCGAAGGCAGACGCTTAACACCTGTGCCACCCAGGAGCCCCATTAGCTGCAGCCATCTGATTCAGTCCTTAATAATATATCTCATATTTGTCTCTTTCCATCCAGTCCTATTTCTGCTGTCCTTGCCCAAGGTCCTGTCATGAATACAGAGCATAGCATCTTCAACAGCCTCTTGCTTTCCTCCAATCTGCACTGCTCACCACTGCCAGTTTTTTGTTAAAGCATCCCAGTCATCATTACATCACCATTTTCTGTTCTTCCGTGGTTCACTATTATTATAACAGCGGTGTGAGATGTTAAGAATCCTCAAAGTCATTTCTTAAAATCTATTTAACATTATTTCCCATTTTTAGGCTGAATAACTTCATGTCGTATAGTACAATAATCATTATAACTTAAATTATTATAAATCAATCATATTGAAAACTAAAATAAAGACCTTCTACTTTGGAATTGTAAATACTATACTTGGCTATGGAATCAATATTATATTTCTAGTTGCATCATGTTTTATTTTATTTAAAATACATCAAAATTGAATATTTGGAGATATTAAACTGAAAAAGGAGTTTATTAATGAGCATTTTTTAGCAGATTATTTTCTTGTTTTTTTTTTTTTTTAAGGGTTACCTTGCTTGATGACAAGTTGTAAAAAAATCATTTTTTTTTAGGATGTGACTAGTCTTTGCAAGGAAACATTTGGCTGTGATTGTTAATTTGTTTGTTCCATAGAGGATAGGGAAGACGCTTGACGTGTCTTGTCTGACATTATAGTAAAGCGGTTTATTAAGAAAATTGCCCGTAACTTGTACCAGTCTATGGTTTCTGCATTTTCCCTTTGGCTTATGCTTTCTAATTCCCTGGTCCCAAACCACATCAGTTGTTTCTTAATTTACTTTAAGCCACATATCATCATGACAATGTCTGTTACTTAAGACCCCTGAGTCCCTTGACAACCTCAGTGGTTATTTAATATAATGGCAGAGATTATGTCATTGACAAGGAAATTAGATCTCAAGCTGATACAAAAAACAGTGACCTATTCTAGGTAGATATCTAGATCTTGGGTTTGTTCTGCCCCTGTTCTTTACATTGTCCAAAATTCTTAGATTACTTTACGAAAGGATTTCCTAATAACATCAAGTAAACATCAAAACCACATTAGTCTAAGAGTAGCATTGCTTAAATAATAAACTGGTTTCTCTTTCATAATTCGTTGTGACAGAAATTATTTAATCTTATTTTTTAAGGTTAACTTTTCTATCTTTTTGTATGTTTATATCCACAATTTTGGTCTCATGAGTATTGTCTGTAAAAACATAAATATTGTTTGTTTGCCCAATTGCATTTTGTCCCTCAATTTTTATAGCAATTTTTATTTTAAGTGTATACATTAAGAATACAAATTTTTATTTAACTAATATTTTATTCCAATTTAGATAATTACATTCTTTTATATAAAATAAAGTTCATGATATTTAGGTTATAAAAAAAGTATCCTTAAGTTTTTTCAAGTTTACAGATTTATTCCCCAAATTCTTGAAAGCTTCAAAACAAGAAATGAGATTGACAAATTTTGGCTACTAAACTTCAGGATCATATCTGTCTTTAGTATTAACTTTTAATCCTTTCAGCAAATTTATATTGATAAATTTATTGGAGTATCTGCATAAACATTTTGTTGAAAGCAGAGTAATTCATCAGTGATTCTTATTTAAATAAATTTAATGAAAATGTACATTTTTATCAAGGTATTAGATATTTTTCCTTAATGGGAAAAATATTTCATAATTCTTATTTCCCTAGAATTTTTTAAAATGTTGTTTGCCAACTCTTTCACACAAAAAACACACACTCAAACATTTATAGCCTCAAAGAGTAGATTGTAAATATAATTTTACATGTAGCACGTCTTACCTTGAGATGAGATTTCTTAGCCAGCATCGTACACTGCTGTTTCTAACATTAATTTCTCATTGCCCGGTAACCTCACTACTACCTAAAAATGTGTTCCACTGGCTCATAAACAATTATATCATCAATCCCCTCTGTGTGTAACAAGAGACCTTAACCACAGAACTGGGAAATAAAAGGAAGAATTATGCCAGAAGTAACAACGGTGCCAGAAACCTGCTTTGCTCTGATTGGCTACATGGGGCCAACCAGTTGAGTTTCATTCATCAGACTTGTTGAGTTAACCTTTACAAGCATTTTTTTTTTTTTTCATTTTCTCTATTTTTCTTTTCTGGAGTCTCCTTTGATTTCATGCTGGCTTTTTAAATTGAGGATAAAGTTAATTCACTTAACAATGCCACAGCTGGAATTAAGTATGCCTCTTCTCCTACCGCTGAGGGGAGGGGCCGTTGCTGGTTGGTGGTGTCTTATTGGATGCCCAACACCCTTGAGGGCTGTTGCTGAATCAGTGGTGCCTCTAGCGACAGACAAGAAGTTAACTAATTATGAACATATGGTTTGGCAGACACCTTGTTAGCTTGCTGCTGCGTAGGTGTTTGGAAGGAGGTAAAGGGGAAAGTTTGAGGTAGAAGGTGTGGTTAAAAGTCCCACTGACAAGCCTGGGGGAGATTTGATTGATCCTAATCTATTCTTTTTGTCAGGAATCAGCATGCTTCTGGCAGCAACAGCTTGGTAATAACAGAGATTTGTGGCCCTTAAGCTCTTGTGGTGATAGTCGGCACACTACCAGTCAACTGGCTCCTTACAAGGCCCCCCTTTAATTGGCCACAGTGGTGGGAAGAGAAATGAGATGTTAGGTCAAGGTACAACACATGGCCTACCTGAAATGGTTCACAATGATCCGAGGCACAGATGTCATCTTTTATTGGTGTGATTCTCTTATGGCCTGATTGCCATAGAAGAAGCCTTGAGAAAAGGGCTGCGGGAGAGCCTTCCGTAAAAGCCATGCAAGTACACTATTTATACTAGAATTACCTTAGGAGAAAGGCAGATGTAGAAAGGATAGGGAGGAGACATATTAGACTAGATTGTGACTGGATCTGATGAAGAAAAAAGTGGATTTTCAATTGTATGAAAAGGAAGATTTCTTGGGAAATTAATAGCGGATTGCTTGAAATATTCTTTCAATTGTATGTCTGTCAGATAAATTGGAAAATCACACAGGTCTGGTATTCAACCGCATAGCTATAACCAAAAGGATATTTTTTCCACTATCCACAAATTTGTATACCATACTTGTACTTGGTATCCATCACTTATACCCAAATACTTAGCGTTATATATTTACTTGTGAAAAAAGAATCTTATTTTCTAGGGCCTTCATTTCTGCTGATGGAAGTTTATTGAGCAAATCAATAATAAAATCAGACCCCAAAGAGTCCTAATTCCTTAATATTGAACTACCACTAAATCCACTTTTGTTTGCTTATTTTGTTCTGAACTGTGGGCTGAGTGCTTGTAATGTATTATTTTAAGACCTGGGTGCATAAATCAGTTCACTTTTTCTCATTTATATAATTGTCTATTACTCACCTACATCCTGGTATTTTGTTTTATTGTTTGATCTTTTATATTAAGCCATTTAAATCATTAAGGTAGTTTATTTTAAAGGAAAAAAATATCTATTTGAAACTTGTATGAAGATAAAACTTTCTATCAATATTAAGAATACCTGTGTGTTTTCCATGGAATCACGTGTAACACTTGGATTATATATTTTGCTTTTAACAGACAAATTAAAAAATACCCTTTCCTGAATATTATCTCATGTACTTTTATTCATTTAAAACGTATATCCTTGGGGCATCTGGGGGACTCAACAGTTAAGTGTTCAACCCTTGATTTCAGCTCTGGTCATGACGTCAGAGTCATGAGATTGAGAGCCCCATGTCAGGCTCCACACTGTTTGTGGAGCCAGTTTAAGATTCTCTCTCTCCCTCTCCCTCTGCCCCTCACCCACACCCCATTTCCTCTCCCTCTCTCTAAAACACGCACACACACACACAACATATATCCTCTATTTGTCCCCTTAGAAATAACAGCTTATGGCTTTAAGATTTTTCCAGGATTTACTTCAAACTAGAAGTGGGAATTTTAGGACCAGAGACTGTTTGCACAAGAGAGCATTTAGACCATTTAATTCAACAACATATTTTATTTATTTTATGTTTACAGAAGAAAACCATACTGACTACAGTGATGGGATGCTCGAGTTCACACAATTGAGACCAAAACCCAGAATGCTGTCACATGTTTCTTATATGGAGAGTTATATATATATA
>NW_023193094.1:0-767 GCF_002007445.2 Ailuropoda melanoleuca
TTAATATGTTACCATCTGCATAAATTTAAAATGTTTTAACTATTTGAAATAATATTTATGGATGTATAAACATGTAGTAAAAAATACTCTGAATTCATAATGGTGGTTATCTCAAAAATATCTGAAGAAAATGTGACATGTAATGAAGATTTAATAAAACTAAAACTCAGGAAAATGGAATTTATGTGTTTTCTACATTCTTGTTGTATGGTCAAAATACTTCACAATTAAAACATATACACAAACGCACACACAAAATATAGCCCAGTGGGTGGGAAAGGGACTCTGGACTCAGACTGCTTGCATTGGAATCTGCACCATATGATCTTGAGTCACATTATTTATATCTGAGTCTCTACATCTACAAAATAAAGTGAGGACTAAACAAGTCAATACATGTGAAGCTCTTAGAAGAGTTCCTGGCTTATAATCAGTGCTTGATACCTGTTAGCTTTCATTAGTTTATTTTAAATCAAATTAAATATGGCCTCTACCCATTATATTAATGTAGAATGACACCTCAGCTGTGATGTTGAAGGACCGTCCCTATCCCAAGGTTGGTAAAGGAATATGAGGGTGTATGTGATCCCATAAAAATGGCAGAGGAGCCTGCTTCTAGTCCATGATGGTCACCATAATAACCAGTGCTCCTTTTGCTCTTCAAGGCTGCTGTGAAGTCTTGAATCCTGTTCCACGATGAGGTGTGAGCTTAAGAATGCTTCTTTATTCCATCTTCTTCAACAACTACAGACCTAACGACATGGCAC
>NW_023193095.1:0-1447 GCF_002007445.2 Ailuropoda melanoleuca
GCTAGATGCATGTAATTATATAAAAATATGTTACTGTATTTGCTGTTCAGCATTCTCCTTTTTTTTCACTCATTGATCCATAGGAAACATTTTAAATATAGCTTTCATTTTTAATGACTTCATATATTCCTTTTTATGTTTATTTAGCTAGTTCTCTGGTGAAGGAAGTGAGAATTATTTCTTGTCGGTTTTAATGCTAATAGTGTTGGGGTGAGTATTTTTGAATAATCAAAGAAGTCCTGTTTTAAATGTCACTGTATTACTTGGTTCTGAGAAATCTACCGGAAAGTATTCCATATATTGCTGAGTTTGGCTACTATTTGATTTTGGGTTTTGGATTAAGATTCATAATTGAAATTATCTGTGGTTTCCCTCTCTCCCTGCCTCTCTTCCTCCCTTCCCTTCATCTGGCTTTGGCTTCATGTTTATGCTAACTTTGTAAAACAAAATGTTAGAATCATTTTTTTTTAAAGATGCTTAAGAAAAACTTATTTACAAAGGAATTGTTTCCTGAAATTCACCTATAAAAGTCATCTGAAACTAGAACTATTTTTGTTTTACTGAAAGCAGTCCTTTGATGACTTTTAAAAATTCTCTCATGGATGTTGACATATGATACATTTGTCTATGTTGTATTTGAATTAATTTTGATAATTTGTATCTTCCCAGAAGATCATAAGTTTCGCTCGGTTTTCAGATTTATTGGTGTGTGTTGTGTGCATATGCACTTAAATCTCTTTTCTATTTAGAAGTGCCAGGGGTTTGTCTCTCTGGGTTTTTTCCCTTTCTCTTCTTTGTCTTTTACCGTTTCTTCCTTTCATCCTTCGGAACCAAGTGCAGGGATGATACGTACATTCTAAGATTTATCTGTTTTCTAGCATATTCATGTCAGCCTATGTTATTTTATATTTTCTTCCCTCTGCTTTCTTCCTCCCGCCCCCATTAGAATGTTTACTTTATGACTGTAGCATTTGTTTCTGAGTGCCACTTTGGCTGAATTTCCCCTATTATGAAATGTAGCATTATAATTTTTGTTATTTAAGCCTCCTTCTAAATGACCTTTTCTATCTCACTCATCCGGAAGTCTACTTTGGATTCTTTTTTAATACCACACTTATTTGGGTAGAGTTTGGAAAATTGAAAGAAATTGATTTTTTCTTCTTTTTTACCTGTTTTCTTTCTATTTTTTTTCTTTCACTTTATTGTGGTGTAGTCAGACATTGCAATAGGACGATTTGACGTGGAGGACACGGAGGGCTTTATTTGTGGTGTGAGCGATGGCCCTGGTAGTTCCTTGTAGTTGAGTGTTTTGGTCCCTGACACCATGCTGAGCACTTCGCAAGCATTACTCATGTCATTCCCGCAGCAGCTCTGACGTAGGCGCTCCTCCTGGTACTGTGGTTTCATACTTGACGATACAGGATCACCAAGTTGCGTAACTCGGCAA
>NW_023193095.1:1496-1736 GCF_002007445.2 Ailuropoda melanoleuca
TTTTTTTCTTTCACTTTATTGTGGTGTAGTCAGACATTGCAATAGGACGATTTGACGTGGAGGACACGGAGGGCTTTATTTGTGGTGTGAGCGATGGCCCTGGTAGTTCCTTGCAGTTGAGTGTTTTGGTCCCTGACACCATGCTGAGCACTTTGCAAGCATTACTCACGTCATTCCCGCAGCAGCTCTGACGTAGGCGCTCCTCCTGGTACTGTGGTTTCATACTTGACGATACAGGAT
>NW_023193096.1:0-682 GCF_002007445.2 Ailuropoda melanoleuca
AAAACTTTCTCTATAAACATTTGCAACTATTTTAATTGGACAAAGGATGTCTCCTGCCACAAAACCCTGATTTTCTGATTCTTCATGAGGGCACCATTTAACTCCCTCCTTGGCTGCAAACTGTAAGTCTTTGAATCAGTTTTTATCCTGGTACTGGTCCTTCTTGTTTGCAATGAGACTGCTGCCCAGCTTATTTTCTAGGCAGGTGGTTAGGCATCAGATCCTATTTGGCAATCTAAATACTCAGGAAGAAGAGCATATGACAAAATCTTTATGCCACACATTAACTTCTTGGGTCTTGAGGGTTGTGAATTTAGTGAAAGCGTTACAAAGAAATAAAAACAAGGAGTTAAAACAAAACTTGTTCAGCAGAAGATCAAAGAAAAAGGAGAAACTAAGGAGAGATGAGGTGTAGGAGAGGAAAAGTGGGATGTAATTTTGCCGATACCAAGTATGTACTGGTTGGAAATGNCCGATACCAAGTATGTACTGGTTGGAAATGGCAAAGTTTACAACAAATTAGGAATGAGCGTGGATTTCTATTGTCTCTTTGGAAAACTAAAAATATCTAAAATTCTAGCTACATGACACCATCCTAAAGCCTAGAGAATGAGCATTTTGCATTTCAGAGAGCCACACCATATTGGATAAAAAAGGCTGCTGCTAATGTGAGTGACATTTG
>NW_023193097.1:0-1505 GCF_002007445.2 Ailuropoda melanoleuca
GCTAGATGCATGTAATTATATAAAAATATGTTACTGTATTTGCTGTTCAGCATTCTCCTTTTTTTTCACTCGTTGATCCATAGGAAACATTTTAAATATAGCTTTCATTTTTAATGACTTTATATATTCCTTTTTATGTTTATTTAGCTAGTTCTCTGGTGAAGGAAGTGAGAATTATTTCTTGTCGGTTTTAATGCTAATAGTGTTGGGGTGAGTATTTTTGAATAATCAAAGAAGTCCTGTTTTAAATGTCACTGTATACTTGGTTCTGAGAAATCTACCGGAAAGTATTCCATATATTGCTGAGTTTGGCTACTATTTGATTTTGGGTTTTGGATTAAGATTCATAATTGAAATTATCTGTGGTTTCCCTCTCTCCCTGCCTCTCTTCCTCCCTTCCCTTCATCTGGCTTTGGCTTCATGTTTATGCTAACTTTGTAAAACAAAATGTTAGAATCATTTTTTTTTAAAGATGCTTAAGAAAAACTTATTTACAAAGGAATTGTTTCCTGAAATTCACCTATAAAAGTCATCTGAAACTAGAACTATTTTTGTTTTACTGAAAGCAGTCCTTTGATGACTTTTAAAAATTCTCTCATGGATGTTGACATATGATACATTTGTCTATGTTGTATTTGAATTAATTTTGATAATTTGTATCTTCCCAGAAGATCATAAGNGTACGTTTGTCTATGTTGTATTTGAATTAATTTTGATAATTTGTATCTTCCCAGAAGATCATAAATTTTGCTCGGTTTGCAAATTTATTGGCGTGTGTTGTGTGCATATGCATTTAAATCTCTTTTCTATTTAGAAATGCCAGGGGTTTGTCTCTCTGGGTTTTTTCCCTTTCTCTTCTTTGTCTTTTACCGTTTCTTCCTTTCATCCTTCGGAACCAAGTGCGGGGATGATACGTACATTCTAAGATTTATCTGTTTTCTAGCATATTCATGTCAGCCTATGTTATTTTATATTTTCTTCCCTCTGCTTTCTTCCTCCCGCCCCCATTAGAATGTTTACTTTATGACTGTAGCATTTGTTTCTGAGTGCCACTTTGGCTGAACTTCCCCTATTATGAAATGTAGTATTATAATTTTTGTTATTTAAGCCTCCTTCTAAATGACCTTTTCTATCTCACTCATCCGGAAGTCTACTTTGGATTCTTTTTTAATACCACACTTATTTTGGATAGAGTTTGGAAAATTGAAAGAAATTGATTTTTTTTTTCTTTTTTACCTGTTTAAACATAACCTGTTTTCTTTCTATTTTTTTCTTTCACTTTATTGTGGTGTAGTCAGACATTGCAATAGGACGATTTGACGTGGAGGACACGGAGGGCTTTATTTGTGGTGTGAGCGATGGCCCTGGTAGTTCCTTGTAGTTGAGTGTTTTGGTCCCTGACACCATGCTGAGCACTTCGCAAGCATTACTCATGTCATTCCCGCAGCAGCTCTGACGTAGGCGCTCCTCCTGGTACTGTGGTTTCATACTTGACGATACAGGAT
>NW_023193098.1:0-2409 GCF_002007445.2 Ailuropoda melanoleuca
TGAGCCTGCTTCTTCCTCTCCCACTCCTCCTGCTTGTGTTCCCTCTCTCGCTGACTGTCTCTATCTCTGTCTAATAAATAAATAAAATCTTTAAAAATATATATATACATAAATAATTTCTTCCATACTAAAAAAAAAAAAAAATGAAGGGAAAATGAGCGCCTAAAAGGAAATATGGTGATCTGCTAGAAGCAAGCTTTCCTTCCCAGACATTTTTCCAGGAGCGTTCCGAGGACCAAGCGTTTTCAAGTACCCATGAAACACGCATTGATAGAGACCATCTCTTGAGCCATGAAATAAAACTCAACAAAATTAAAAGAATTGAAATCATAGAGAGTATGTTTTCTGACTATAATGAATCAATAACAGAAAGGCAAAAGGAAAATCTCCAAAGGTGGAAATTAAATACACCTTTTTTTGTTTTAAACAATTTTATATATTTATATGACAGAGAGAGTGCTCAAGCAGGGGGGAGGGGCAGAAGGAGAGAGAGAAACTTAAGCAGACTCCCTTCAGAGCGTGGAGCTGGCCCATGCAAGGCTCGATCCCAGGACCCTGAGATCAAGAGCTGAGCCAAAATCAAGAGTCAGAGGCTTATCTGTCTGAGTCACCCACGTGCCCCTAAACAATACACTTCTAAATAATTCATGGGTCAAGGAGGAAGCCTTGAAGGAAATTTTTAAAAATACATATACTTGATTGAAAACAAAAAGACAATGTATCAAAATTTGTGGGATGCAGCTAAATCTGTGGGAAATTTATAGCACTAAATGATTAATGGGGCAAGATCTCAAATCTATAACCCAAGTCTCTATCTCAAGATGCTAGAGAAAGAGTAACAAAATGAACCCAAAGTAAGAAGAAGGAAGGAAATAACAAAGATAGAGCAGAAAGCAATTAAATTTAAAAAGTAAAAAAACAAGAAAGAAAATCAATGAAATAAAAAAGTGATTTTTTAAAAAATAAAATTGATAAATCTCTAGAAAATTAAAGAGAGATAAGATAAAAATTCCAAGTCTCAGGAATGAAACAAGGGATATTACTACAGACTGCAGCCATTAATTAGATTATCTGAGAATCCTGTGAACAGATCTATTCTAATAAATTTGACAACATAAAAGAAATGGACCACTTCCTCAAAAACCAAAACTACCAAAAAACAAGATGAAAAGACAATCTGAACAACCCTGTAACTATTGAANCCTGTGAACAGATCTATTCTAATAAATTTGACAACATAAAAGAAATGGATCACTTCCTCAAAAACCAAAACTACCAAAAAACAAGATGAAAAGACAATCTGAACAACCCTGTAACTATTGAAGAAATTGAATTTTTCATTTAAAATTTCCTGAAAATGAAATTTCCAAGCCTAGATGATTTCACTGGAGAAGTCTGCCAAACATTCAAACATTCATTCAAAGAATTCACATCAATTTTGCACAATCTTTATCAGAAAATGAAAGAGAAAGGAATAGCTCCCAAATCTTTTTTTTTTAATGAAGCCAATACTACCTTATACTAAAACTAGACAAAGACAGTACAAAAAAAGAATACGAGAGACCAATATATTTCTTGAACTTAGACAAAACGATTCACAATAAGATATTAGCAAACCAAATCTAACAATGTATAAAAATAATTATACACCATGACCAAGCAGGATTTATTCCAGGTAAGCAAGGCTGGCTCAACATTTCCAAACCAGTGAAAGCTAAAGAAGAAAAATCATGGGATCCTACCAACTGATGCAAAAAAGCATTTTACAAAATCTAAAACCTATTCTTGACAAAGTTCTCAGAAGTTGGAGCCCACATGTCGTCTGGCTCGATCCCATTAATTAGAGAGCAGTAAGATGGCTGATCAAGAGTGACGCACCTACCTGAAAACTACTGATGCAAGGGTTTCCTCTCACTCCCTATAGGAAAGCACTAGTGTTGATGCAGGAGTTTACTCATACTAGGAGATTACTAGCACAGATGGGTACTGAGAGAGTGCCACTGCCAGGATCACATTAGGAAGTTGGAAAGGTGCAAGGGTGAACAGGAGGCTTGATGATGGGAAAAGGCAGTATCTATACAGCTAGATGTCTATCTCCCGCCTACGTGGCCAGGTGAGGCTACCTGGTAGCCTTGCTACCTTGCATTTGCCAGACTATCACTTTGCACTGCGCAACTCCTTTGCATCTCATTTGATCCCCATGAAGGATCCAAAGCAGCAATTTTCAACCCCATTTCCTTATGAGAGTGTGTAGGCTCAAAGATAACACCTAACTGATAATAAATAATAATATGATAAAAGTATAAGCTTATTTAAATAATAAATGATAATAATATTGTATTAAATAATTGACTATATTCACACAGCAAGTAAGTTATGGAGCCTGAGGAACTGTGCATCTGGGGGGGG
>NW_023193099.1:0-1490 GCF_002007445.2 Ailuropoda melanoleuca
AAATAAATAATCCTAAAATTTCTATGGAAACAAAAAAGACCCCAAATAACCAAAGCAATCTTGAAAGAAAAGAACAAAACTGGAGGTATCACAATCACATATTTCAAGATATACCACAAAGCTGCAGTAATCAAAACAGTATGGTACTGGCACAAAAACACACACAGATGTATGGAAAAGAATAGAGAGCCCAGAAACAAATCAATGATTATATGGTCAATTAATCTACAACAAAGGAGGCATGGATATGCAGTCTCTACAACAAATGGTTTTGGATAAAACTGAACAACTACATGCAGAAGAATGAAACTGCACCATTTTCTCACACCACATACACACACTCACACCCATACACACACACATACACATATACAAACTCTAAATGGATTAAAGACTTAACTGTGAAAAAACAAACAAACAAAACAAACAAACAAACCTAACTGTGAAATCTAAAGCCAGAGAAATCCAAAAAGAATGGAAAAGGCAGAAATTTCTCTGACACTGACCATGGCAACATTTTTATGGATATGTGTTGTAATCACACAAAATCAAAAACAAACTATTGGGACTATATCAAAAAAGAAAATCTCCTACACAGCAAAGGAAACAATCAGCAAAACTAAAAGACAACCTACTGAATGGGAGAAAATATTTGCAAATGACATATCCAATAAATGGTTAGTATCAAAAACATACAAAGAACTTACACAACTCAACACACACATACACAAAAACAAATAATCCAATTAAAAATGGGCAGAAGACATGAACAGACATTTCTCCAAAGAAGACAAATGGCCAACAGACACATGAAAAGATGCTCAACATTATTCATCATTAAGGAAATGCAAATCAAAACCACATTGAGAATATCACCTCACACCTGTCAGAATGGCTAAAATCAAAAATACAAGAAACAGCAAATGCTGGCAAGGATGAAAAAGGAAACTTCATGCACTATTGGTAGGAATGCAAACTATGCAGACTGTGGAAAACAGAATGAAAGTTCCTCTAAAAATTAAAAATAGGATCATCATATGATCCAGTAATTCTACTATGGGGCATTTTCCCAAAGAATAAGAAAACACTAATTTGAAAAAATATATTCACCCTTTTATTTATTGTAGCATTATTTACAATAGGCAAATTATGGAAGAAGCCTAAGTGTCCATCAGTAGGTGAATGGATAAAGAAGATGTGATATATATGTGTGTGTGTATGTACATTTATATTATTTATATAAGTACACACACACACACACACACAGGAATGTTACTCAGTCTTTAAAAAGAATGAAATTTTGCCATTTGCAACAACATGGATGCATCTAAACAGTATAATACTGAGTGAAATAAGTCAGAGAAAAATAAATACCATATGATTTCACTCATGTGTAGAATTTAAGAAACAAAACAAAATAAAAAGAGACAAACAAACAGAAACAGACTCTTAACTATAGAGAACAAACTGATGATTACCAGAGAGAAGGT
>NW_023193100.1:0-1428 GCF_002007445.2 Ailuropoda melanoleuca
CAAGAGGCCAGACCTGCTCTGAACGTATACTGCCTCCCTGCGAGTCCTTGTGCTTCCCTGAAGTAGACCTTCGGGAAAAGTACACAGGCTCTAAGGGTGGCTTTGCAGCTACTGTGCGCTTTGTTTGGGCTGTCTCAGGGCAGGGATGGGGATTCAGAGTCCTGCTTTAAGTGGTTGTTTGGATCTTGCTTTATTGAACAGATTCCTGAAAAAGCTCTTCTGATTTAAAGAATTATCTTGCAAGGGGTGTCTGGGTGGCTCAGTTGGTTAAGCATCCAACTCTTGATTTTGGCTCAGGTCATGATCTCAGGGTCATGAGATTGAGTCCCCGTGTTGGGCTCCATGCTGAGGGTGCAGCCTGCTTAAGATTCTCTCTCTCCCCCTGCCCCTCCCCTGCTCATGCTCTCTCTCTCTTTCTCTCTCTAAAAAAATGGGGGGGGATTACCTTGCAAAATAATGGTCTAATTGATTTCTTTAACTTTGCATCCACATGCTGCCAGGAAACTCTTGTTTGGAGCTAATCTGACCCAGAAAGATTCCTAAGGCTAAACGTGTAGTCAGACGTGCTGAAGGGCAGGCCATTCAATGGCACCCATAGGACTGACAAAGCAGCACCAAAGACATTCAGAAATTCCTGACCCTCAAACTTTGCCTGCCTCAGACACAAACTAAGAGAACTTGCTGAAACATTATCAGACACTTCTCAGGCTGTTCGATTTGGCTGTTCTGCATTTTTTCAGCTCAGGACAGGAAAGTGCTGCTGTGAGCATTCTTGCGGACTTTGTTCTTGTTTTAGTGGGAAATTTTGCGAGGATAAAGTCCTGGTAAGTGTCTAAGGAGTCCCCCTAATCTGGTGGTGTATGGCAAGGTGTGGCTGTGTTGAGGTTTGATTTTGGGAAAACATTTCACTTCGCCTCATTGCCCATCTATTAAAATGATTTATATAACATATCTGGGCTCCTCCATGGGGGAAAAAAAATGTGTTCTCCCTGTAAATTTTTTTTTTCAAGAAAAAGGCCAGAAAATGGCTTTGGTCAGACACTTGGGCAGCTTCCCTCAAATTGAACAGGGATAGGGCATCCTGGAGTCCCTAAAGTTAACTTCCCTTGTGTAGGTAAACTGATTGTGAGAAGGCGTCTAATGAAATCCTATGGGTTTTGAGAACTATGATGATGGGATCAGAGAGAGATCAGCAAAGAATGGCCAGTAGGGGCTGTGAGATCTCGGAGGACCCATTCTCTACAGCGACACCTTGTGGTAGTGAAAAGTAATGGCTGCAGAGGACAAAGTAAGCGCTCGCTTTCTCCTCTGGGTGTGCAAGGTAACTGATAAACCTGTTTATTAGACAGTCCAAAGGGGGTAAGTGAAGCTCCTAGAGGGAGACACTTGACTTCCTGAGACACTTCGTGTGATGGCTAACTGGAAGAA
>NW_023193101.1:0-5072 GCF_002007445.2 Ailuropoda melanoleuca
AGAGACAAGAGGATATGGATGGGTGGCTGACAGCATCTGCTGAAGTTCTTTTTCAATTATTTTATGAATTTTATTTCCTTCCTAATGCTATTGATTACTCAGAAAACTTAGGAAATAGATGGCACACTCAAAGGGGTCAAATGGAAAGAGATTACAAAAGGGCTATTTACAAGTATATGGACAAATTTTTAAAATCCCACAAGTTATAGGAATGCTAGATGGACTAACCTTATTTCCATTGTCTGAAGGAGCCAGGGAGGAGCAGTTACTTGAAATTACAAGATCTGTAGTTTACTGTGTATAGGGGAAAAAAGTCGCTGCCAAGTCATACCCTACTGGGGAAGACACTGAGAAATAATACTCAGATGCTCACTCTTTCCCTCCAGTCTTCTCCCTTTGTTTTTCATTGGCCAAACCAACAAGAAGCCAGAAAACAAGGGAGTCAAGTCAGTACTTGAGGTCAGTGGCCAGAGCTCAAAGCACAGTAGGATAATGAGAAGTGGTTCCAGAAGAGTTGTTGGAGACTATCTAGCATACCTGAGTATAATATAAACTCCATGAAAGTGTGAAGTTTTCCAGTTTTATTGAGAAATAATTGACATATAAAATTGTGTAAGTTTAAGATATAGAACATGTTAATTTTACATATGTGTATATTGCAGGACAATTACCATCATAGCCTTAATAAGCACCTCCATCACATCCCATAATTATTACTTCTTTTTCCTGAACTTTTCAGATGATTATAGAAACCCTACACGAAGGAGGTCAATAATAAACATAATGACATAAGATGGAAGTTGAATTACTTGAGATAGATTAAAACTAAAAACATATGATAAATGTATTTAAATGCAAAGGAAAATATGTTTATTTCATGGAAGTACTAAATATATAGTAGAATTATTGTTCCAGAAATGTAACTATGCTCCCTTTGTGCTCTGACCCCCAGCCTCTGTTCTGAAGTCTCTTCATTCTATGTGTGTGCTCTAATCCTGGATCTGGGGCTAAGTTTTACCCCATGTCCAGGTCCCAGGACATGAGAATATGTTACACAGCATATGATAAAGAGGAAAATACCAACAGCTAGAAGTGAATTAGAGAAACAACCAAGAGTAGTGAGTAGAAGTAAACTCCTCATTTTCTATAGGTTTTCTTTTTTTGAAATTCAGAAAAGTGAAGGAAAGCATGAATGGACTCTCTGAAGCCATGAGGCTATTTCAAAGGCCATGCTTTTCTTTAGTATCAGCATTGGTTACTTCAATATAATCATACATTCTGTTCTTTGAATACTTCAAATTTTCCAAGATAAATCTGGGAAAACAGAAAATGGATTCTTCACTCTTTGATTTTTTTTATCTCTAATGTTACATTCTTTCAACTCTTCAAAGTGTTACTAGAATCTAAATGTACAACCTGTTTACTTGAAAACTAATAGAGTCTGGATCATCTGAATTGCTTCCCCTCTCTTTCTGTTTTTTGCATACAGTATGAATCATATTTCTATAAACAAACATGCTCATTAATAGCATATTTTTCTTAAAAAATGCAAAACAACCTACTCTTATGTGTAATATCAAAAAACTTTGCTCTTACATTTAGTTCTTTGCATTTTTCCATCCTAACATGTTTATCTTGCATGCATCCTTCACCAGACTGTCACAGTCTTTCTTGTCTGTGTAGGTATTAGTCACTAGACTGGGGACCTTCTTGGGGGAAAGTAAATACGTTATTCATAAGTATATCAGCTGGCTTCCAGCATCCCACAAGAGGTAAGCATTCTATTTGTTATGTGAAATTGACAGGTCTCAGAAACCATACAACTATGCACTCGTTTGGCAATATTTAAAATTTATCAAAACTACCAAGTGCAAGATACAATAAAATGTACAGATGTACAATTGTATAGGAAGTGTTTGTGAATATATGTGTTTTGAATTTAGAGTTTTTAATTTGGGGGGGTAGATTTTAGAATGATAATGTCATCCCATGGCATTTTCAAGTCACGTTTTTAAGCTCTAGACAGCACCAGCTTTGAACTCATATCAGCTGAACTCAGGCTTTGCCACTAAATGAGTTCAGATCAGGTCAAATTTTGGTGCCAAATAAAGTAATATTATTTTAAAAATCTGGTTTTAAGCATTGGTATTTTTTAAACTTCAGAATTATGGACTGTGAAGCATATTGTGAGACAGTGGGGGGATAGGACTTTTTTTTTAAGATAGATATTTGTTTGTTTGTTTGTTTATTTATTTATTTAGAAAGGGAGAGAGTGTGTTTGTGAGCAGAGGGAGGGGAGAGGGAGAGGAATAAAGAGATCTCAAGCAGACTCCACGCTGAGCACGGAGCCCGACATGGGGCTCAGTCCCAGGATCCTGAGATCATGACTTGAGCCAAAATCAAGAATTTGTTGCTTAACTGACTGAGTCACCCAGGCACCCCTAGGACTTTTTTTAAAGGACCTTAAAATCGTACCTGAGAAGTAAAACAAATCTTTAACAGGAAGGAGGAGATATTTCACTTTGAACTAGGGTTACAAATTAAGCAAAGGAAGGAGAAGAAATAGAATCAATATCTACTGTGGAAGTTATGACCAGGTTTCAGTAAATAATGAGAGTGGGAAAGGACAGGCAAGGGAGAAAAAGCATAAAGAAATAGAGAAGTGAGAAAAATACTTCAGGAAAGGCAAAAAGGCCCAGAGGATCAAGGTATAGCTCTTGGGAAGGGGTCGAGATGGTAAATATATCGTGGTTAAGTTATAGGGGACTTGTGTTTTGTTCTCATTTTTTTTTTTTAAGCTTTCTATCACCTCTTCCAAGATCGCTATTCACTATCAGTTATGCTGGCACTACTGATGGTTCCCAAATTGCTAACTTTATTTTCTTTAATTTTATTAAATTTTTATTTTAATTCCAGTAGAGTTAACATACAGTGTTATATTAGTTTCAGGTGTACATTATAGTGATTCAATACTTCCATACTTTTCTCCACGTTCATCATGATTCTCTTTAATCTCCATCACCTATTTAACCCATTCCTCCACCAAGCTCCCCCTCTAGTAACCATCAGTTCATTGACTATAGTTAACAATCTGTTTCTTGGTTTGTGTGTCTCTCTTTTTTTTTTTCCCTCTTGCTCTTTTGTTTTGTTTCTTAAATTCCATGTATGAGTGAAATCATATGGTATTTGCCATTCTCTGACTTATTTTGCTTAGCATTATACTCTAGATCTATCCATGTTGTTGCAAATGGCAAGATTTCATTCTTTTTATGGCTGAATAATATTTCATTGTATATATTTACTACCTCTTCTTTATCCATTCATCTATAGATGCACATTTGAGCTATTTTCATAATTTGATTATTGTAAATAATGCTGCTGTAACATAGGAAGGCATATATCCCTTTGAATTAGTATTTTTGTATTTCAGTGGTAAATGTCCAGTAGTTCAATGGACCGTAGGGTAGTTCCATTTTTAATTTTTTGAGGAAACACCATACTGCTTTTCACACTGGCTGAAATACTTTACATTCCTACCAACAGTGCATGAAGATTCCTTTTCCTCCACATCCTTGTCAACAGTTGTTTTTTTTCTCATTTTTGATTTTAGCAATTCTGACAGGTGTGAGGTGATATATCATTGTTGATTTCATTTGCATTTCAGTGATGATGAGTGATGTTGGGCATCTTTTCATGTGTCTGTTGGCCATCTGGATGTCTTCTGTTAGTATTTTCTTGAGGATTTTTGCATCTACGTTCATATATATTGGCTCGTAGTTATCTTCTTTTGTGGTGTCTTTATCTGGTTTTGGTATCAAGGTAACACTGGCCTTCTAGAAGGAATTTGGAAGTTTTCTTTCCTCTTCGAGTTTTTGGAATAGCTTAAGAAGTACAGCATTTGCTGCATCCCCAAAATTTGGACCATTGTGTTTTCATTTTCTTTTGTTTCTATGTAATTTCTTATTTCATTTTTTTTAAAGATCTTATCTATTTATTTGACAGAGAGATAACAAGCAGGGAGAGCTACAGAAGCAGGTTCCCTACTGAGCAGGAAGCCCAACACAGGGCTCGATACCAGGACCCCAGGATCATGACTTGAGCTGAGATCAGACACTCAACTGACTGAGCCACCCAGGAGCCCCTAATTTTTTATTTCTTCTTTGATTTCTTGGCTGACCCATTCATTCTTTAGTAGCATGGTTTTTAGCCTCCATGTATTTGTGCTCTTTCCAGATTTTTTCTTGTGATTAATTTCTAGTTTCACAGTGTGGTCACAAAAGATGCATACTAAGACTTCAGTCTTTTTGAATTTGTTGGGACTTTTTATGGCATAATATGTGATCTATTCTGGAGAATTTTCTGTATACACTTGAAAAGAATGTGTATTCTGTCTTAGGATAGAATGTTTTGAATATATCTGTTAGATCCATCAAGTCCAGTGCATCATTCAAAGCAGCTGTTTCCTTGTTGATCTTCTGTTTGGATGATCTGTCCATTGATGTAAGTGGGGTGTTAAAGTCCCCTACTCTTACTGTATGACTACCAATTACTTCCTTTATGCTTGTTATTAACTATTTTTATTTATTTAGGTGTCCCAATGTTGGGTGCATAAATATTTACATTGTTATATATTCTTTTTGGATTGCCCTCTTTATTATATAGTGTCTTTGTTTCTTGTTACACTCTTTGTTTTAAAGCCTATCTTGTCTGTTATCGGTATTGCTACTCTGGCTTTCTTTTGGCATCTGTTTGCATGGTAAATGTTTTGCCATCCCCTCACTTTCAATCTGCAGGTGTCTTTAGGTCTGAAATGAGTCTCCTGCTGGCAGTATATGCATGGGTCTTGTGGGGTTTTTTGTTTTGTTTTGTTTTGCTTTTTTGTTTTTAATCTACTCTGACACCCTGTGTCTTTTGATTGGAGCATTTAGTCCATTTACATTCANTAAATGTTTTGCCATCCCCTCACTTTCAATCTGCAGGTGTCTTTAGGTCTGAAATGAGTCTCCTGCTGGCAGTATATGCATGGGTCTTGTGGGGTTTTTTGTTTTGTTTTGTTTTGCTTTTTTGTTTTT
>NW_023193102.1:0-828 GCF_002007445.2 Ailuropoda melanoleuca
AGACTCGTGGAACTTATAATCTAGCAAGGAAGAGAGATCATAATCAAATAATCACAGAAGTGGGTAAGGAATTCCTGTGGTGATAAGGGATGTGAGGAAGAAGTAGATGGGGCTTTATAAATGCACACTAGTGAGCCCTCCCTGCGTCCTGTGGTGGGGGTGGGGGCTTGAACATTTAGGTTGAGCCCTAAGAGATCAGCTGGCTATGTGAACGGCAACCACGAGAGAGAAAAGTAAGAGCTGAGTATTCATGCATTCGATAAATATTTATTAGGTGCCTACTGTATACCGGGCACCATGCAAAGCATTTGGGATACATTAGTGAACAAAAAGGCAAAGCTCCCTGCCCTCACGGAGCGGGCGTATTTGTGGGATGTGAAATTGAAAAGCCATAGAAACTGTATGGGTCTTGGTGTGGCTCCGTGTGAGGTGGAGAGCTGAAGATTATGCTATGGGGCAGGAAGGGGCCAGATCACAAAATCTTCTTCACCACCAGGAGGAACATAGTATCTTGGTACTTTGTATCTCCCGCATACAACGCCTGACAGATGGCAGTTGCTCAGCACATGAATGAATGAATGGATGAATGAATGAATGAAACAATAAACGAATGAACGAATGGCTTCAGACAGGCCAGTGAACAAGGAAAAGGGTGTTTTGGAAAAATAATTCTCAGTGTAATGGCAAAGAAGGGNTCAAAGAAGGGATTCGGACAAGGAAACCAGCTACAAGTTGCAACTGTCTAGTTCAATAGTGGCCATGTAGGTTTGCTTATTTACTTACTTACACATTATATATGTGAGCACCACGATACTGACACATACGTTA
>NW_023193103.1:0-683 GCF_002007445.2 Ailuropoda melanoleuca
CCACTGGCCCTGTCGCCCATGGTCCTCCAGTTAACAATGGCCATCGGGTCCCCAGCCACTCTCCCTGCCTGCGACAGCGTCCCCCGGCCTCCTCTTTGTCGGCTCCCTCTTTTTATTCGACCCATTCCTCCAGCCCCTTTCCAGAGCAGCCCCTTCTGACCCCAGTGACAGTCGCCACTCTTCAGCTTCTATGACATTGTCCTCTATCACCTGTTCTCAGGGCACTTCTGCCCAGGTGCTAGTTCGTGTTGATTAGCGCCTGTCTCTCCAAAATGGGAACCCCAGGAGAGAAGGGACTTTTCTTTTTTGTTCTCAGCTACATGTGCATCTGGACCCCTGCCTGGTAGATGGTCAGTAAATAGTAGACACTTGGTAGGTGGTCAGTAAATATTCGTTTATGTAACAAATGAGAAGCTATTAGCCTATGTTCTTGAGCCCCTACCAAGGGGGTTGGGTGGTGCCGCCGAGGCTGTCTAGGCCTAGGCAGTCCTGCNCCCTGCCGCCTCAGCTTCCACACACGCCAACAGCTCTGCAGCCAACCTACAATAGAAACTTCTGGATAGGCCAGCCCCTGAGGTTCCTTTCGCCTCTCACCTGCCAGCATCTCCTTGATTCCATTTTGCATCAAAACACACATGTGGGAAAGCAGCAGTAACACCAATCCTGTACTTTAAAGCTGCAAA
>NW_023193103.1:852-1202 GCF_002007445.2 Ailuropoda melanoleuca
GGGGTTGGGTGGTGCCGCCGAGGCTGTCTAGGCCTAGGCAGTCCTGCCTCCTCAGCTTCCACACACGGCAACAGCTCTGCGGCCAACCTACAATAGAAACTTCTGGATAGGCCAGCCCCTGAGGTTCCTTTCGCCTCTCACCTGCCAGCATCTCCTTGATTCCATTTTGCATCAAAACACACATGTGGGAAAGCAGCAGTAACACCAACCCTGTACTTTAAAGCTGCAAATTCTGCTGACTTTGCCTCAGTTACTCGTCCCAAGAAGGAGGCAGTATTTAAAAAATTATTTTCATGTCATTTAGTTTCTCTCAAAACAAAATATTTTCAAGCATTTAGAGGGTGGACCAA
>NW_023193104.1:0-3711 GCF_002007445.2 Ailuropoda melanoleuca
TCTGCTGGGACACCTGGGTGGCTCAGTCAGTTAAGCCTAACCTTAACCCTAACTGCGCTCCCTGCTCAGTGTGGAGTCTGCTTCTCCCTTTGCCCTTCACCCTGCTTGTGCTCTCTCTCACTCTCCCTCTCTCTCTCCAAATAAAAAAAATCTTAAAAAAAAAAACTTATAACATTATCTGTCAAATTTTACCTCAATAAAAATAAAAACAGAGATATCCTTTTGACTTAATAATTCCGGAAATAACTAGATAAATGGGCAAAAAAGCATATATAAATTGTTGACTAGTTTTTTATTTTTAAAATTTATTTATTTATTTATTTTTTTTAAGATTTTACTTATTTTTCAGAGACAGAGAGAGAGAGAGAACACAAGCAGGGGGAGAGGCAGGCAGAGGGAGGAGCAGGCTCCCCACTGAACAAGGAGGTGTATGCAGCACTAGATCCCAGGACCCCGGGGGTCATGACCTGAGCCGAAGGCAGACACTCTCCCGACTGAGCCACCCCAGCGTCCCGACTACAATTTTTTAAATGTGAAAACTGAAGCCAACTTTAAAGACAATGGGGGGGTGATTAAAAAACTATGCTATAATCATACAATAGAACACTATATAAGCTGATAAGTACACTCATTAAGTAGCGTATATGGAAAAATGTTCACAATATATTAAGCGAAAAATAAAAAACTGCTTTGTATAATAGCAAGCATAATATGATCTTACTTTAAAAAATATGTCTATATAGGGGCGCCTGGCTGACTCAGTCGGTAAAGCATGCAACTCTTGATCTCAGGGTTGTGAGTTCAAGCCCCATGTTAGGTGTAGAGATTACATTAAACTAAAAACAAAAACTTAGGGGCGCCTGGGTGGCACAGTGGTTAAGCGCCTGCCTTTGGCTCAGGGCGTGATCCTGGCGTTATGGGATCGAGCCCCACATCAGGCTCTTCCGCTATGAGCCTGCTTCTTCCTCTCCCACTCCCCCTGCTTGTGTTCCCTCTCTCGCTGGCTGTCTCTGTCTCTGTCAAATAAATAAATAAAATCTTAAAAAAAAAAAAAAAACTTAAAAAAAACAACTTAGTAAGTTTGGAAAAATAGGTACACCAAACTCAAGAATAATCATCTCTGTGAAAGAGATAATTCACTTACTTTCTACACTTTTGATTGTTTAGAATTTCTTTTACAGAAAGTATATATACTTAAGATTGTGAAATGTATTTATTATCAAAAGTCCTAAATGCTTCTATATGGTAACTGGGAAATTAAAAAAAATCAAAGAATTTATAAAGAGGGGAAAGTATGCCCTCAAGCTCACAAAATCCTATTTCTAGAAGAAGTCATTATGAACATTTCGATCCTTTCAGATCTTTTTGTTCATATATATAAATATAAATGCACATATATAATTTTTATTTTTCTCAAAAGTGGGATCACATAAAATATACTGTTTGTTATGCAACTTGAATCTTTTTACTTAATCATATACCTGAATATATCTTGTTCTGTGTTATTGCGTGTATATTTACATTATTCTTAAACACTGCATAATATTCCATGTTACTGTTTAGATTACTTTTTTAATCAGAAAAGATAAAGCTATTTCTGTTCAACAAATGAACGAAACCAAACCTAAGGAACCCGTTAGTCTTGAGTGCCCCCTACTGGGGGCTCTACACTGACATTAACAGAATGCTAAATTACAAATTAATACAAGAAATGATTCAAACACAGGAGACTATACTTTTCAGTATATGGCAAAAAAAAAAAATCTAAAAACTCAAAAGAAAAGATGTATGTTTTGAGATAAATTATTTATCTACTTATGCTATATTACAGATATGCACTAATGACTCTCTAATCAGGATAAATACAAGAAAATTAAGTTAAGTGGCTTGATCTTTTCCCATCTCCCTCCTGGACAAGTGTGTGTATTGGTGTGAGACGTGGCACGGGGTTGCAGAGTGGAAAGTGATGGCAAATAGGCAGTTAAAAAAAAAAAAAAGTCATTACCTCACCCCTTTCTGTCTCATCACTTCCNGTCGTTACCTCACTCCTTTCTGTCTCATCACTTCTGAACTTTCCTCACTCATATCTAACCTCACATTTCAAATCTAGAAGAGTTAGCTCTACCTCCAAACATCTAGGATGTTCACACCATGTAATTTTTCTATCTATCTGAGTTTGTGACTATACAACATGTAATACTAAAAGACACAGAGTAAAAGAAAAATGGGGATGTTAGAAGAGCTTACCTGAAAAACATCAAGTATATTTAGACCAAAAAACCCCCCAAACATTGCAATTACCAAAGGTGGCATTTCTTTATCAAACAAGTCCATTTTAAAATATGGCATCTTGATTATGCTTATTATTTTCTAGGAAAAGTGATATACAACACTTATGACTGGAATTATTTTTTCCTAAAAATCAAACAAAAACTACATCCAAAACTGTGTGACTGTATTATGTGCTTTTAGTCAAATTCTATTTAGCCATTTCTAGACATTGATATTTTATACAAGCTTGAATTTATTATAAAATTCTCTGCTAATAATACTTACAGCTAATCTGTGGCTATTTGCAAGGCTGATCATTTGCTGGGCTAGGCCATTTAGTAATCGAGTACGAAGGGATAGGTCATCTAGGTCATGACGAAAAGGAAAAGCAATACCATCCACTATCACTAATCGAACCTAAATACAGAAGAGATAATGATATTAGGTTTGGTATTAATAATAAAATTTTTTAAATGGCATCCCAAAAGCATGTTCTGCAGGAAAAAAAAATCCTTAAAATCCACAGTTCTATTTCTAACCCTCCAAAATAAATCTATTCACCCAATGCTTTCTGCATTAATCAGCAAAAGTTAAAATGTACTCTGGTTTGATAATTTATCAACTTGAAAAAGTAGTTCAACATAAAGAAGCAATTATAATTTTCTTATATTTTACCACTATACACAATCGTTACAGAGGCATTTTACACTGATAAAAGAACTTCTGGAGTCTTAGTAAGACAAATTTTCAATATTTCAATTTCACCTTCAAGATTTTTTATGTTTAAAAAAACTCTTCAAATATTAAATAAAACTTCAAATTCTTGGTATACTTTTCCTCCTTAATTTTAAATATACTATAAGGCAACTAATCATTACAAAATGTTGTAATATAGAATTCAGCATGAGGCAGGTTTGTCTTGAAATCCAATCGAGGTTCACTTATAGATGATAAACATTTTCATGACAGTTGCATTTCTAATATAATCCAAATAATGGCTCCTACAGTGATATTAGAATAATATATAAACCTCACATCCAAGAACAAACAGAATTTGGAAACTAATCCAAGTATAAACCAAAAAAACATGTGAAATTATATATTTTTCTATCTAAAAAGGATTACACTAAAGAAGAGGATTTGATGACATCATGTCTAAGTAATTTATTTAGAGTATTCATTCCTTCATCCAGCATGTGCTTATTGATACCTACTATATGTTAGTCACTGTTCCAGGGAGCAGAGAACAAGAGACAAGGTTCCTGCTTTCTTGGAGTTTATGTTCTAGTGGAGTAAAAGACAATTAACATGCAAACAAATACATGAATAATTTCTGATAATGATAGGAGTTTATAAAGAGATGAAACTGGGTGAAATGATGATGAATAAGTAGGTGATAAAGTAGAGGGAGGCTAACTTAGACTAGATGTAAGGGAAAGC
>NW_023193104.1:5786-10169 GCF_002007445.2 Ailuropoda melanoleuca
TGGATATATCATTTACAAGTATCTTTTCCCATTCAGTAAGTTGCCTTTTAGTTTTGTTGATTGTTTCCTTTGCTATGCAGAAGCTTTTTATTTTGATGTAGCTCCAATAATTTATTTTTGCTATTGTTTCCCTTGCCTCAAAATGAAGGACAGTAATTTTAAAGTAGAGAAAAAGAGTGTTTAAGGCTGACTGAATACAGTATAAGATTATCTGGCACCTCCCAGCCCCAAATTCTCCAGTAAGAGTAATTTTAAATATTCTTCCAATACAGATCTTCCCTCCAGAAATATGACATACTATTGCAAGCTGACAATGATAAAAAATTTCTATGAAAAGCAATGAGAAAAGTTACCTACTCTGGAAAAGGTATCAGTTCCATAAGAAAACTGAGAAAGAAAAGGATGTTTGGCTATTCCCACTGCATTGATAACACCCTAAAATTTTTGTTTGTCTACAAAGGAGAAATCTGTGCTCCATCTAGGTTTCAATTAGGCACAAACTGGGTGACTTGACTTTCTTCTAGTTAAATTCTATTTAGCTATTTCTAGACATTGATATTTTATACAAGCTTGACTTTATTATAAAATTCTCTGCTAATAATACTTACAGCTAATCTGTGGCTATTTGCAAGGCTGATCATTTGATCTTCCCTTGAGTGCCACAGCGGCTTCCCCATGTATTACCTCACATCAGGCATCTTAGAAAAAAACTAAGCAGGAACTTAAATTGGTAATTAACTGAAATATATGACTAACTGGCATCCCCAACACGCAGAATAATACCCTTTACAGACTACCAAGTGTTTAAGCTCTAACAACTGGGATATTTATACTATCACTTTTTGGTTAGAGGTGCACCATCCAATTCTGTAGCCATTAGGCACATACACAGCTTTTAAAAACTAAATTAAAATTGGACATTCAGTTCCTCAGTAGCAGTAACCATTTCTCAAGTGCTCAACAGCCATGCAACTGCTGTATTAGACTGAGCATTTTCATCTTCCCAGAAAGTCCTATCAGACAGCACCAGTTTACAGGGTACAGGTACCCCCTACTTTTCAAAAATTCCCGTTATGCCACTTCTCTTTTATGAAAGACCTATATGTACCTGTTTTTGCTAACCAAAAAAAAAATCCAAAGAGAACTTTCACTTTTACAAAAAAAAAGTGAAAAGCAAATATAGTATTCAGCATTTGTTTTGCAGAGAACCGTTATAGGGGCAGAGTGCACCCAGGCAGGGAGAGCAGCATCACCACGCTCCTTTCTGTGGGAATGATACTCAGCATCTTAGCATTAAGCTGCCAGAGCTTTGAACTGTGTCTGTGAGCATCTGTGCTTTATCCTGATTTACTTTGTGCATTCTTTAGCAACATCTGTACTAAGGTATCAGAAAAGCCTGAGAAAAGTTATTTTTTGAGTCTGGGAACACTAAAACAATTTTCCATATAAATTCCTGGTAATTGCTTCTTCACTTTATGCCTTTTGGCTTACAAAAGGTTTTCCTTAGAACGCTCTACTTTTGGATAGTGAGGGGAACCTGGATTTAATTTACCCATTACACCTCTCCAGGAAAATGTGAATCATGTACTGGCTTATCAACTGTTAAAAAATTCCAAACATTCCAAAATCAGAATTTTCACGTCTAGCAATTACTTATAAAAGAATTACATGACCTCTGCAAAAACACTGGGTTTACCATGATACTAAAGAACAAATCTTTAAATTAGGGAAGTAACAATCACTTTTAAATTATGAACTTCACTGCTTTATAAATACTTCTATTACCCAAATGTCCTTCAATTGATGAATAAGGAAAATGTGATACATTAAGAAAAACGCAAAGTTAATCAGTCATAAAAAGGATACTGATATATGCTAAAATATGGATGAATCTTGAAAACATTATGCTAAGTGAAAGAGGCCAGACATAAAAGACCATATACTGAATGATTCTATTTATATAAAGTATCCAGAAAAGATGAACCCATGCAGACAGAAAGCAGACTAATGGTTCTTAGGGGCTGACGAGAAGGTGCAATGGGGAGTGATGGCTAATGGGCATGGGATTTCTTTTGGGGGTGGTGGAAATGTTCTAAAATTAGACAGTGATGGTTGCACAAATCTGTAAATATACTACAAACCACTGAAATGTACACATTTAAAGAGTGAATTTTATGGTATGTTAATTAAATCTCAATAAAGCTGTTAAAAAAATATTTCTGCTGGGACACCTGGGTGGCTCAGTCAGTTAAGCCTAACCTTAACCCTAACTGCGCTCCCTGCTCAGTGGGGAGTCTGCTTCTCCCTTTGCCCCCTCACCCTGTTTGTGCTCTCTCTCACTCTCCCTCTCTCTCCAAATAAAAAACATCTTAAAAAAAAACTTATAATGTTATCTGTCAAATTTTACCTCAATAAAAATAAAAATAAAAACAGAGATATCCTTTTGACTTAATAATTCTGGAAATAACTAGATAAATGGGCAAAAAAGCATATATAAATTGACTAGTTTTTTATTTTTAAAATCTATCTATTTATTTTATTTTTTTAAGATTTTACTTATTTGTCAGAGACAAAGAGAGAGAGAGAGAACACAAGCACGGGGAGAGGCAGGCAGAGGGAGAAGCGGGCTCCCCACTGAACAAGGAGGCAGATGCAGGACTCGATCCCAGGACCCCGGGGGTCATGACCTGAGCCGAAGGCAGACACTCTCCCGACTGAGCCACCCAGGCGTCCCGACTACAATTTTTTAAATGTGAAAACTGAAGCCAACTTTAAAGACAATGGGGGGGTGATTAAAAAACTATGCTATAATCATACAATAGAACACTATATAAGCTGATAAGTACACTCATTAAGTAGCGTATATGGAAAAATGTTCACAATATATTAAGCGAAAAATAAAAAACTGCTTTGTATAATAGCAAGCATAATATGATCTTATTTTTTTTAAAGATTTTATTTTATTTATTCGACAGAGATAGAGACAGCCAGCGAGAGAGGGAACACAAGCAGGGGGAGTGGGAGAGGAAGAAGCAGGCTCATAGCAGAAGAGCCTGATGTGGGGCTCGATCCCATAACGCCGAGATCACGCCCTGAGCCGAAGGCAGATGCTTAACCGCTGTGCCACCCAGGCGCCCCATAATATGATCTTACTTTTAAAAAATATGTCTATATAGAGGCGTCTGGCTGACTCACTCGGTAGAGCATGCAACTCTTGATCTCAGGGTTGTGAGTTCAAGCCCCATGTTAGGTGTAGAGATTACATTAAAATAAAAACAAAAACTTAAAAAAAAAACTTAGTAAGTTTGGAAAAATAGGTACACCAAACTCAAGAATAATCATCTCTGTGAAAGAGATAATTCACTTACTTTCTACATTTTTGATTATTTAAAATTTCTTTTACAGAAAGTATATATACTTAAAATTGTGAAATGTATTTATTATCAAAAGTCCTAAATGCTTCTATATGGTAACTGGGAAATTTAAAAAAATCAAGCAAAGAAGAATTTATAAAGAAGGGAAAGTATGCCCTCGAGCTCACAAAATCCTATTTCTAGAAGAAGTCATTATGAACATTTCTATCCTTTCAGATCTTTTTGTTCATATATATAAATATAAATGCACATATATAATTTTTATTTTTCTCAAAAGTGGGATCACATAAAATATACTGTTTGTTATGCGACTTGAATCTTTTTACTTAATCATATATCTGAATATATCTTGTTCTGTGTTATTACATGTATATTTACATTATTCTTCTTAAACACTGCATAATATTCCATGTTACTGTTTAGATTACTTTTTTAATCAGAAAAGATAAAGCTGGGGTGCCTGGGTGGCACAGCGGTTAGGCGTCTGCCTTTGGCTCAGGGTGTGATCCCGGCGTTATGGGTTCGAGCCCCACATCAGGCTCCTCTGCTATGAGCCTGCTTCTTCCTCTCCCACTCCCCCTGCTTGTGTTCCCTCTCTCACTAGCTGTCTCTATCTCTGTCAAATAAATAAATAAAAATCTTAAAAAAAAAAAGAAGAAGAAAAGATAAAGCTATTTCTGTTCAACAAACAAATGAAACCAAACCTAAGGAACCCATTAGTCTTGAGTGCCCCCTACTGGGGGCTCTACATTGACATTAACAGAATGCTAAATTACAAATTAATACAAGAAATGATTCAAACACAGGAGACTATACTTTTCAGTATATGGCAAAAAAAANGAAGAAGAAAAGATAAAGCTATTTCTGTTCAACAAACAAATGAAACCAAACCTAAGGAACCCATTAGTCTTGAGTGCCCCCTACTGGGGGCTCTACATTGACATTAACAGAATGCTAAATTACAAATTAATACAAGAAATGATTCAAACACAGGAGACTATACTTTTCA
>NW_023193105.1:0-1729 GCF_002007445.2 Ailuropoda melanoleuca
GCAGGGACAGCCTGTAGGTGGCATTCTGCCTGAAATGGAACTCTTGCTTTGCTTCTTCCTCACATTCTGCTAAGAGTTTCTCCTGGAGAAATTTCCTTAATAGAACTTTTGTGCAGATTATTTACCTCATGCTCCTGGGGAATTCAAGCTAAACCATCTCACTCTACTCTTTGCTTCATCTTTCAGTTATTTATAGCACACACTTTTAACCCCATCATGCCTCTTTACTAGAAAATTTCAGAAGACCATGGAGGCTCATATTTTCTTATTTAATTTTTGGATTTGCTTAAATCAGTTTATGTAAGAGTTGATTATTGTCATTATAGTCTATTATTGTTATCATTATTATTATTAAATTTTATTTGAACTTGTAATTTTGGGTTTGCTTGTTTTTTGAATTTGAGGGTTCCTCTTAAGGGTTAGTTCTTAGTAACAGTTGATGCAACTGTGGGTATGTGAATAGATCTATATTTCAGCCAACTCAAAGATGACATTGATAATCGTCTCAAAATTCAAAAGCCATGTGTTGGATGTACACCATGGAATGTTTATAGTGGTTAGAAACACAGGTTAGAGCTGGGGGAAGAAAAAAGATGGCGGAGGAGTAGGGGACCTTTTTTCAGCTGGTCCCCTGAATCAAGCTAGATATCTACCAGAACATCCTGGACACACACGACATCAGCCTGAGACATAGGAAGATACATCTGGATCTTTACAAATGAACATCTCCAGCGCTGAGTACTGAGGTACGAAGCAGGGAGCTGTGAATCTGAGCACAGATATCCGAAGATAAACAGAAGGGGGAGGGAGCCGCTGCACACGGGTGCTGGGAAGCAGTAGCCACTTGCGCTGGGGTGCTGGCCGGATACGCAAACTGGTAGCCTCCGAGAAACCAGACTGAAACCAGGAGCTCTGGAATGCATGTGCAGCCAAAATGATAACCAAAGCTCCAGAGCACTCACTGGAACCAGACAGAAGACCAGAGCTCCGGAGCGGNAGAGTGGCCACGAACCACACTGGAACAGGAAGCTAAGGAGTGCGTGTGGGAACCGGGGGCGGATGGTGGTGTTAGAAGCACAAAGGGAGGGACGTGCCAGCCCTGGGAGCGAGGACTGGGAGAGTGGCCGTGGGGCACACATCCCGGGATGCTGCAGGGTTTTTAGCAGCACCGAGAGAAACAGAGCTAAAGTGGCCAGGAGAGCTCACTGGAGAGTGGACTGTGATCTCTCTGTTCTGAGACAGAGGCTAGGATACGGCCACTGTGGCTCTGACTCTCAGAAGAGTCACATAAAACCACCAGGGAAAGTCACCAGAGAAAAAAAGCCCACAAATACCAGTTTGCATTGTGCCCATCCTCACTCTCCTTGCAGGGGATGGGTCAACTCTACCCAAACAGGGTTGCCTCAGTATCAGCGTGGCAGGCCCCTCCCCCAGAAGGCAGGCTGAAAAATCAAGAAGCCCACATCCCTAAGGTCCCTATAAAACAAGGGCACATTGCTTGGGTCCTGGTCAATAATTTGGGCTCTGTGCATCCTCGCAACCTCTCTTCATCAGAATGACAAGGAGAAGGGATATTCAGCAAAAAAATGAGACAGAGACTNAATATTCAGCAAAAAAATGAGACAGAGACTGTGGCCTCTGCCACAGAACTGATGGATATGGATATGGATATAACCAAATTGTCCGAAATGGAGTTCAGAGTAACAATGGTCAAGATGATGTGTAGGCT
>NW_023193106.1:0-229 GCF_002007445.2 Ailuropoda melanoleuca
CTGGAGTGTGTGGTGTCTCAGAGACCACTATGGGGCACTCTCGTCAGGCTTCCATGACCACTTTCCCTCATTTTTCCTATTCACGAAGGGTGATGATAGTGCTAAAGCGGTCCCTGTACCGTGTTGTTTCTGACTGACTTGTTTTGGGCCTTTTCGTCCATTGCTGCCAGCAGTTTTCACAGGATTTCCCCAGGGAGCAAACATTTCCTTGGAAGCGGGTTTTGGCCGA
>NW_023193106.1:407-587 GCF_002007445.2 Ailuropoda melanoleuca
AATGTGGAATCGGGGTCCCCAGTGAAAAGGCTGCTGTTCGCTGGAGGTGTTTTCTGGACGCTCTCCTTTAGTACCAATGAGAAGGGCGCTGAGTCCTCGAAAATCCTGAACTTTTTCATTCAGGCTCCCTTACTAACGAGATATGATGATATTTGATATTTCCCTGGAGTGTGTGGTGTC
>NW_023193107.1:0-623 GCF_002007445.2 Ailuropoda melanoleuca
TATTTCACAAAGAAAACTATATCATCTTAGCAAATATTCCATAGAATTCCAGTTCTGTAATTAGAGTATTACAATGTGAACAGTAAATACATGATAAAACAGCCGAAGGAAATTTGAAGGAAAGGAATAACTTTTAACATGGTTTAACATGGTTAAAGGGATGTGTGTTAAATAAATGACTGAACAGGATTTGATTCAATGAAATTCAATAAATTAAACTCCTAATTGCTCTATGTTTGTCTGAACGAATGGATAAATACTTAAAGATAGCGTGCATGCTGAAATTAAAAGAACTAGTCATATCTAAAGCAAAATGAAATACACATTTTGTTTTCCTCTCTTACAACTTCCCTATTTCAGATTTTCAGGGAAAAATAAAATCATTAAATGTCACGAGTGGAAGAGAACTTTAAATCTGTCCTTATTTCATTTTTCATTGCCCAANCGTCACGAGTGGAAGAGAACTTTAAATCTGTCCTTATTTCATTTTTCATTGCCCAAGAAAAATAACCAAGAACAAAAAAACTCAAATAAATGAACAAAAGATCAACGTCCACGTTGTGTATTTTGAATTTTCTTCTTAAGGCCTTTTAATTCTGTTCTCTCTTTTGTGCTTACAGGCA
>NW_023193108.1:0-1145 GCF_002007445.2 Ailuropoda melanoleuca
CTTCCTATCTATATTCTTTCAAGGGTATTTTCATGGAAAGTTGGGAGAGAAGTTGGGGGAAGGGGTCTCAGGTTCTGTGAGTCAGTGTTTTCCTTTTAAAATTTGTTTAGCATGCCTGTATTAAAATATACATGTACATCAAAATTAATTTCCCAGATCTTTATTCTCCTAGCTGAGAACCCAAGAAAGGGATTATGCACANTGTATCTTAAGGTCACTAGCTGCAAAGATTTAGACTACTTGTGGCCCAACATTAGACATCTGTATTGAGTTAAAATTCTGCTGTGCAAGCTATTATGACCTGAATTTACTATACAATCAATCATAGCATCACTAAGAAGGTATAACTAGACATTATAGCTCTCCAAATGTGATGCAAGATGAAATAAATAGCACCACTTAGAAGGTATTCTTTCAAAAAGAAATAACACAAACCCAAATTTCACCACATTTTTAGGGCCAAATTAGTATATACAAGATACCAGGAGTAGAGAAATTAACATCGCAAAACGAACAGCAAAGTAAATTTAGAATGTAGAAAATATTAAATGGCAACTGATCTGTGTATCTTTAACAGATAAGCAGTATGAAACGAATAGATAAAAGGAATGGGTGACTGTTCTAGATACAAAGAGAGGTAAGTGTGGATCCTACTTGAAAAAATCAATTGGAAAAATATATATTGTTAGACAATTGGGGAAATTTGGTTATATAGGAAAATATCCAGTTATTTTTAGAAAGGTATATAGGTTGATAGATACAGGGGGATAATAAAAAGTCTAGGTTTTGCTTTGAAATAAGACAAAAGAGGAAAAAGTCGTACAGATGAAACAAATGTGGTAAATCCTTAAAGAATCACAACATGTCATAGCATAATATCCCAAAGAGGTGTTTAATATTTTCCTTAGATTAGGACAAGAGATTTAACCGAGGATGAACAGTTGGTGAATTAGAATCTATTTCCTTTGCCACAATATGAAGGGAGCATATAGGGTTTTAAGATTCCTTTATTTATTTCAAAGAGAGAGAGTGCAAACACATGGGGGGAGAGGCAAAGGGAGAGGGAGAGAGAGGATCTCAAGCAGACTCCAGACTAAGCGCAGAACCTGACTGGGGCTGCTGATGTCAGGACCATGAGATCATGA
>NW_023193109.1:0-630 GCF_002007445.2 Ailuropoda melanoleuca
GGTGGCCCGCCAGCCGCCCTGCGCGCGCGCTCCTGGAGCTAGCGTTCTAAGTCTGTTGTCTCGCGGGTGCCATCCTCGAGTCCGCCTGTTCCCCCGTGCAGGTGGCCCGCCAGCCGCCACCTGTCCCGCGTGCGCTCCCGGAGCTCCCTTCTCAGCCTGCTGTCTCAAGCGTGCGGGTCCGCGGTCTGTCCGCTCCCCCTTGTAGGTGGCTACCGCTNCCGCTTCCCGGCGCCCTGACACGGCGGCTCCCTCCCCCTTCTGTTTAGCTTCCGATATCTGTGCGCGGTTTCACGGCTCCCCGCTTCGTACCTCGATACTCAGCGCTGGAGATGTTCATTTGTAGAGATCCAGATGTATCTTCCTGCGTCTCAGGCTGATTCCGTGGATATTCCTGCTGGTCTGGTACCTATCCAGCTCAACTTAGGGGACCGGCTGAAAAAGGGGTCCCCTACTCCTCTGCCATCTTAACCTCCCTCCTGTTATCTAATTTTTGACATACATTATTCATAGTATTTCATTACAATCTTTTTTTTTAAATTTCTCTAAGGTTAGTAATACTATCTCTTCCATCATTCTTGATTTTAGTAGTTTGAGTCTTCTATCTGTATTCTTATCAATTTAGCTAAATGT
>NW_023193110.1:0-3268 GCF_002007445.2 Ailuropoda melanoleuca
TTTTGGCATATAGCTGTTGATAAAAATTTCTAATAATCCTTCCAATTTCAATGTTGTTGGTCGTGACCTCTGTCCTTCTGTGATAGATTTTCCATCCAGCTGGCTAGCCCAAGGCAGGAAGGGGAGAGATTAAACCAAAAACATGGTTAATCTCGCATCACCTGGTGTTTAAAAGAAGGTGGAAGGGGAATGAGCATCTGTTCCCTGACCTGGATTCGAATCCTGACCATACCTCTCAGTGCCCAGTGACCTTGGACCAGTCACGTGCTTTCTCCAGATGCTGGATCTCAGTCAAGGGCACAAGATCCCAAAACCATCCCCATGAGACTCTCATAAAGATTACATGAGAGACCGCCTTTACGGGTTTAGTCCCGTGGCTGATGGCAGCTGTCGGGGACCGACAAAGGGGCAAAAGGCCTTGACACTCAAAATGCTACCTGCGGGCCAGCATTGCGTGACACATGCAGACCTGCAGACTCACCAGCTGTGCCTCCGACCTCCCGCATCAGGAATGCGGGTCCCAGGTGCAGGGAACAGCATGGGCAGGTGCAGGGGAATGAGGAGCCAAAGCTCTTGGGCGGGGCTGCTGTGCGGTCCCGGCTTTCCCAGGGTCAGTGTCACTGCACACAAAAGGACTGCAGTCCTTCCCCCTTGGGATTGTTTGTCAAGCTTCCGGACCATAGCTTCTGAAGTGTCACTGGGAGCAATTCAGAGGGAGTTCTGTATGTCGAGCAAGTGCAGATTGCAGGAAACAGTCTTAAATACCTGTGTTCATCTGGGTGGAATCTGCCAAGTCCCCTTTGTTTAAAGCAGTCCGTGCGGTTCCCATGTCCTGTCAGGCTGGAGAGGAAGTGGCAAGCTTCATCACTCCCGCGGACCGGATTGTGTCCCCTCTGATTTCACACGTCGATGGCCGGAGCCCCTGTGTGACTATACTGGGAGATGGTCTAAGGCACTAATTGAAGCTAAAATGAGACACAGGGATGTGGGCATGGGAGGCTGCCATCTGCAAGCCAGGAAGAGGCTCTTGCCAGAAACCAGCTCTGATGGCACCTTGATCTTGGCCTTGGAGCCTCCAGGACTGTGAGAAATCAACATCTATTGGTTAAGGCCCCCGGTCTGTGGGGCTGTTATAGCAGCCAGAGCCAATACGGACACCGACAGAGACCTGGGCTCCTTCAGACGTTCCTGCAGAGTCAGCTTCCGTCTGGCAAGGGCATTCTCGAGTCAAACCCACTGCCGTTCAACCCTCCACGCGTGTTTTTTCTCGTGTATAAACAGTGCTGTGTGTTTGAGGCCCCGTTTTCCAGAACGGCTCTGCCCCCGCCCCCCACACACGCAGTCAGATCCCCGATGTTCAAAATTCCTGTTAGGAATCGCTACTTCCACCGTTCCTGAGCAGGTGTGCATGGGAGAGCTGACGCATTAAGAGCTGCTGCCGGAACCCTGCGTGGAGGGTCTGGAGGTCACGGAGCCCCGCGCCTGTGTGTGACGGGCTCAGCCATCCCGTGTCACTCACCCTGGGCAGGGGATTCATGCCTCTGAGCCCAGTGTGACCAGGAACACCCTCATCACAGGGGAGTTGAGAGAAGGCAGCTGCTCGCTCTGTTTCTGCTCTAAACATCTTTTCTGGGAACAGAGTTTGATGGGACAAGACGGGGGAGGCATAAGGACTCGGAGCATTTGGTGGGGTAGCTGGCAGCGTGGGGACAGGCTCACTGAGAGCCAGCTCCTAAACCCACCGAGGCTCAATTATCCACCCCCTGGGGGTTCCTTCCTCCGTAGATAACGGCGACAAAGGGATGGGCTCCTCTGGGCCAGAGCACAGGGCCTGACCTTCGGCTCTCTCTGTGATTGCGACCTTCTCCCTGATACTCACCCGCTCCCCTGCAGAGTTAACACGAGTCTGGGCATGTTGCCGGTTTCTCAGGGCCTTCCAGATTTGAGTCGTGCTTCCAAATGGATGAGGTACCAATCCAGGATGGGCCACCAGAGATTTTCTCCCAGGAACCCCGGGAAGTGCCTTCTGCAACCCCGCGTCCCACGGCAGAGTGGCCCCGATGAGTGCCCATACTACTTTTTTGGGTTTTAGTGCCAAAAAAATATGCCTTTGCTGCACCTCTCTTGCCTGGGCGTGCAGATCCCAAACCCAGATGGGGGCCGTTCAAAGCCCCCTGGGAGACCCAGGCCCTGTGCTGTTCCCTGAGCGTTTCAAGGTAAATCACAGCTTTCCAACAGGACTAGAGAGCCACCAGGAGCAGCCTCTCCTCCCAGGAGACATGTGCATGTTAACAGGGGCCTTCTGGAGACAGTCAAAGACTTACCGGGTGTTGGAGTGGGGTGAATATATTGTGCAGGTGGGATGGATGTGAATTTGGGGGACCAGAGGACACACCATAGTGGGTTCAATACTGACCTCCAGAGTGCATGTCCACCTGGAGCTTCAGAATGAAACCTTTAGAACTAGGGTCTTTGTGGATGTAATTAGTTCAGATGAGTGCTTACCAGTTAAGGGCAGCTCCCACGTCCCAAGACTGGTGCCCCTGTAAGAAGAAGAGAATATAGAGACACACAGAGGAGAACCCTGTGGCCAGCAAGGCAAAGACTGGAGTGAAGTGTCTACAAGTCCATGACTGCCGGGGATTGCCAGAAACCACCAGATGCAGAAAGAGAGAGGCCTTGAGTAAGAGTCTCTCTCCGAGTCTCCAGAAGGAACCAATCTAAGCCCACACCTTGATTCCAGGCTTCCCGCCTCCTGAACCAAGGCCTGAATAAATTTCTTTTGCTTTGAGCTACCCCACCTTACTGCCATGGCCCTGGGGAACCAACACACTTAGACTGACTNTGGCCCTGGGGAACCAACACACTTAGACTGACTTGGGGGCACTCAGCCTTTTCGTACTCGCATACACGCGGTGGTCGGGGCCGCACAATGCTGAGGGCTCCGGTGGGGTTGAGCTCATTGTCAACATTCCGCCTCTCTCCCCCACCCGCGGCGAGGTCATCTCAGAGGGCAAGGGAGCGAAAGCACAGCCTTGCAGGAGAGTGGTCACCTCGAATGCACTAATGCATTGTCTCCTTTCCTCTACTTACTTTGACTTTTCTGGCTTCTTAATGCAGAAATTTAGATCTTTATTTTTTTTAAAGATTTTATTTTATTTGACAGAGAGAGAGCCAGTGAGAGAGGGGACACAAGTAGGGGAGTGGGAGAGGAAGAAGCAGGCTCCCAGCGGAGGAGCCCGATGTGGGGCTCGATCCCAGAACGCCA
>NW_023193111.1:0-4860 GCF_002007445.2 Ailuropoda melanoleuca
TAATGAAGCATCAAACTTTACATCGGAATCTTGGGATGTACTGTATGGTGATTAACATAATATAATAAAATAAAAAAAAATTTAACATACATATAAGGAAAAATGCACAAATCATAAAAAAAAAAAGAAACCAGGGATGTACTGTATGGTGACTAACATAATATAATAAAAAAACATTTAAATAAATAAATAAAAAAGAAAAGAATGGCTAAAATTCCAAAAGACAAAGATACCAAGTGTTGACCAGGATGTAAAGCAAATGGAATTCTAATGCTTTGTTGAGGAGATGGTAAAACAGTACTGGAAAACTGGAGAACNTGGGTGGGGGAATGGGATAGACTAGTGATGAGTAGTAAGGAGGGCACATATTGCATGGTGCACTGAGCGTTACACGCAACTAATGAATCATCGAACTTTACATCAGAAACCAGGGATGTACTGTATGGTGACTAACATAATATAATAAAAAAACATTAAAATAAATNTATAAAACAAACTATAAAGTTGCCCTGTGACCAGTTCTACTCTTAGATATTTATTTGAGAGAATTGAAAGCATATGTCCACAAAAAGTATTATACATACATGTTCACAGTAGTTTTATTCACAGTTGTCAAAATTGGAAATGACTGTAATATTCATCAACAGGTANAACAAAAAGAATGGCTAAAATTCCAAAAGACAAAGATACCAAGTGTTGACAAGGATGTAAAGCAAATGGAATTCTAATGCTTTGTTGAGGAGATGGTAAAACAGTACTGGAAAACTGGAGAACAGTTTTTCAATTATTATAAAAGAAACTATAAAGTTGCCCTGTGACCAGTTCTACTCTTAGATATTTATTTGAGAGAATTGAAAGCATATGTCCACAAAAAGTATTATACATACATGTTCACAGTAGTTTTATTCACAGTTGTCAAAATTGGAAATGACTGTAATATTCATCAACAGGTAAATGCATAAACAAATTGTAGTAAAACAATACAATGAAATACTACCCAGAAATATACAGAATAAATTACAGATAAAACAACTAACTTAGAAGGAACATACCACCACTTCTGTCTTATTCTATTGGCCACGCAGGCTGACCTCGTCACATGTGAGGGAACTACACAGAGCAATGTGCAGAGTGTGAAAACCAGAAGGTCAGGATCATTTTGGAGATTGGCCGCCACAGGTATTTTCACGAAGTGGTTAGTTATCTGGTGGAAATCTGGTGGTGAATTGGAATATAGGGTATTTGAAGTGGGATGGACAAGGGGGGCTGGGAAGAGAAGCTGTGGTCAGATTATGATAGGAAATTTGACTTGTATGTAGCAGAAATAAAACCGNAAAGTGGTTAGGTATCTGGTGGAAATCTGGTGGTGAATTGGAATATAGGGTATTTGAAGTGGGATGGACAAGGGGGGGCTGGGAAGAGAAGCTGTGGTCAGATTATGATAGGAAATTTGACTTGTATGTAGCAGAAATAAAACCGGAATTGTCCAAAATAAATTGTTGAAGAAACCCATTTGCAGCAATGAGACTGTAAATAACGTTGGATAAGACTCTTTCAAAAGGACTTAGTTTTGGAAGCAAGACTAGAAAACACACGGTCCTCTTGTGTCCAAAGGTATCCAATTGGCTTGGCTCATTGCTGTATGTCTGTTGATGTTGATAGATAATTTGCAAATTGTGTTGTCAACACAACATTTAATCTGCTCTGAGCAGCTCATAAACAACACTTTGATTAATTCTTTCAGTCCTTGTCTTCTGGACAAGATTTACAGAGCTCTGCTTATTTGGATGAAAAATAGAGGGAGACAAGCTGTCAGTATAAGGGGAAGGGGGACAGGAGGGTTTCCTTTTCTCTTTTTTGGTGGCATGTAAGAAGTGTTTTTGAGTCAGGATTTTAATGTTCGGTTCCACAAGGGAGGGATTTCTCAGTAGAACTCGGCAACTGGCACGAGGCAAGGCTTCGTGTCAAAGTGGAATAAGTCAGGATGGACAAAGGCAGCTTGGCAGTAGAATACTGTAGAGAGGGAAGAGTCAGNAGGATGATTTCTCAGTAGAACTCGGCAACTGGCACGAGGCAAGGCTTCATGTCAAAGTGGAATAAGTCAGGATGGACAAAGGCAGCTTGGCAGTAGAATACTGTAGAGAGGGAAGAGTCAGTCAAGCCTAAGGCAGGAGATGACTTTCTGAATTAGCCAATTAGTTCCAGAAACCTGTTGGACAATTAAAACTCAGAGAGCTTGCCATTCATGCTCTCTGTGGAATATGGAAATACTGTATTGAATAGAAGCACAAGCACATTTAAAAAATGATTAGAACTAAAAAAAGAAAAGACTTTCAGTAACATGAAATATAAGGTAAATATGCATTATTATTCAGCAATTCTTGTGGTGTGTGTGTGTGTAAGGGGGGGAAGAGGAAGATGGAGGGAGATTGATTTTATTGTTGTCCTTTTCTTGTATTACTACATGCCAGTCTCTCCCTCCCCCAGCAGGCCCCCAAATCTGTTTAGTTGAGTGGTTTCTATTAATTTTGGCTTTGAAATAATTTTCCATTGAAGCATGCCTTTTAATCAGCATCTCTCTACCTTTGTTGATTTATCCCAGCCAAGATAAGTGAACAGAGTTCTAAAACACTGTTTCTGGAATACTCTTATATCACTGTGAAACGTGGTGATCATCCAGCGACTTAGGCATAGAGACCTGGAAATGAGTATCATTTGGAATAAGGTCCTTTCACAGCAATTATGACACAAGATGTACAGACAGTCTGCAGCTGATAGGGAAAAAAGATCCAAGAAAATAGCTATCTAATAATTTCAGGACTATTAGAAATGTAAATAACCCAACACCACAATTCCTCCTTGAATTTGTCCCCTTTTATGCCTGTCTCCTCTCAAAGGGATAAATATGATTTTTATGAGCTGCGCTTTGGAATGCACACATTTCCAGCGATCATGCCAAGTGTTTCTTTTGTTGTTCACATCTGCATCTTTCGATATGATGAAGAGTCAACAAGAAAGTAGATTTGGTTTTGTTCCTTTGACAAATAAAGTTCACTTTGGGACACAATTGGAAAAAGACAAACATTCCATCCATACCAGAAAACGAAAGCTGAATTTTCCATTCGTTGCACTTATACATTGTAACTTATATGCAAGGCCCTTGGAAATATTAACCCATATTCAGAAATTAGTAATTATATTGACCTTGACATCTGTCCTCATTACCTTGTTCCCAGCTCACACAATTAGTTTAGCTGAGAATGTCATCAAAACCCTGTGTTTTAGATCTATTTCTAGTAAGGAACTCCTTCAAATCATTGCCCCATGAAAATTACAATATTAAGGACACAAAGGTATACGTGTATGTAATTGCAGTAATTGTGTTGAGAAGAATTCACGTAAATCTCCTTTAGGGGCTTCATTCTGTTTGATGGCCTTCATGTACTCCCTTAAAACCAAAATGATTTCAAAGCATTGCTCTACGAAAGATGATCAGAAATTATTGCATATGAAAAGAGAAAGGGTGAAAGAGAACAATCGGAGAGGTTCACATTGTGAGATAAACTTCAGGCTTTTAACTTGAGGACGGCAGAGGCTAACTAAAGCCCTGTGATTCTGGAATTCTCTGTGTCCTCTGCTCACTCCCTCTCCTACTCCCTGGACCACAATTTGTTGGGAGTGTTATTGTTGTATAAGCAATATGCTGACAGAGTCTAAATGTAGCACTACCCTCCTGAAAAATGAGGGAATCACGTACTCATACAAAGAGGAAAATACCTAGTGATTTTCATTTTCTGAAAATAGCAATAGTCTATTGGGTTTATTTCATGATTATAAAAGCCTAATAATCTATGATAGCTGAAAGCAAATGTGATTTATTAAGGTCTCTCACAGACAGAAGATAAACCCATAATGTGCAGACAATATTTTTTAAAGGAGTGTGCTAAAAAGAAGAGTCAACAGCTTGCTTACTCGGTAGCTCCAGAAAGTGATGATTTGAGGCTGTGAAATATCAGAGTTGATGAATGGTAGAAGCAAAATTATAACTGTTGTTCTATGGTGAGATAAACTTTCACCTCCGTGGAGAAAATATAGATTACTGAAACTGATTGCAAGCAATCAGCGCTGTATATTCTTCTTCCCTAACTGAGCAATGTTTGAATTTGTGCCTTTCAGACAAATGCATTAATAACATTTAGCCACTAGGTATTTGTGGAGGAAATTGGAAATTGTTTTTAATTTGTTGGTTTGGTGAAGCGATAATATATTGAGCCATAAGGGAGGGGGTAAAAAAAAAAAAGGGAGCTATTGGTATATGCTTTCTATTTGCATATGTAAATATATTAATACACTCAGAGGCATGTTGTTCTTATAGACTCCCCCACACAAAGAGAAGGGTTAATAGACAGGGAGATTGAAAAACCTGCATGACCACATTGTGAAATATGGATTTAACACATAACTCATTGGAGGCCCCAATGAGTTATGGGCCTCATTTGCTGCATATTACAGACATTTTTTCCATATTCCTTTTCAACAAGGCATATGGTTTAAATTAGTTTCATATTGGGTTTTCTGGAATCTTTCATGGACTGTGTTCTGCAACAAACTGTAATACTCTTGCTCTTTTAATTTTATACTACGATGCTATTAAATGCAGTTCTTTAATTACCATGTGAGGCGATGCCTCAGGAACATATTCTGTAATAGCCACAGTGGGGTAAGAGTTTGAATCACATATTCTGTAATAGCCACAGTGGGGTAAGAGTTTGAATCAAGAATTCCTATTCAGGGGCGCCTGGGTGGCACAGCGGTTAAGCGTCTGCCTTTGGTTCAGGGCGTGATCCCGGCGTTATGGGA
>NW_023193112.1:0-716 GCF_002007445.2 Ailuropoda melanoleuca
GAGTAAGGCGAGAGGGATGGACAAACCCCGCGAAGCAAATTCAAACAGGGCTCAAAATTTAAAATTAAATACTATTTTCATAGTTCTTTACAATCAGCAAAAACCCCTTTTCACCATCATCCCATTGGCTCTCTACAATCAATGCATCATTAGGTTTCGCCCATTTTCCAGATCAAAAGATTCAGTGAGGCTTAGGCTATGACCTAGTTTATCTCTGATTGCAGGAGAAGAAACTAAGAATTCATCTTCTCAGGGAACTCAGGCTTCTAGAGAGATTTGCCTGCAGCTTAAAAAGTCAGAAACAGTGAGACTCTGAGAGTAACCCATTACTAAGTCTTGAGCTCCATCTTCGTAAAGGTCTCCTGTGGAGAGCAGTGTTTCTGAAGCTTTGTCAGGCATCAGAATCGCCTAGAGGGCTTGTTCAACCAGACTGCTGGCAGGACTCCACCCACTCCCCACCACCANAGACTGCTGGCAGGACTCCACCCACTCCCCACCACCAGTATTCAATTCAGTAAGTCTGGGGTGGGGCCTAGTAATCTGCATGCCAACAAGTTTCCATAGGATGCTAATGCTTCAGAACCACACCTTGAGAACCACAGGCTCAGAGAAGGAGCCCCGGAATTTAAGTCAGGGCTTCCAAAGGTAAGTGTGCAAGAATCACCCAACCAGAACCACGGCTAGCTAAATACACCAGGGCAGCAGAGTGGTCTTAC
>NW_023193113.1:0-336 GCF_002007445.2 Ailuropoda melanoleuca
ATGCTGGCCTCATAGAATGACTTAAGAAGTGGTCCCTTCTCTTCATTTTTTGGGAAGATTTTGGAATTCTTCTTGAAATGTTTGATAAAATCAGAGGTGACCAGCATATCAGTATTCATTTGGTCCAGAACTTGTCTTTGTTGGGAGATTTTTGATTACTGATTTGGTCTCCTTACTTGTTAATAGGTCTTTAGATTTTTTATTTGTTCTTAATTCATTTTGGTAGGTTATGTGTTTCTAGGACTTTGTTGATTTCATCTAGATTATCTAATTTATTAGTGTACAACTGCTCATAATACTCTCATAAGCATTTTCATTCTATAAAATCAGTAGTAA
>NW_023193113.1:388-574 GCF_002007445.2 Ailuropoda melanoleuca
ATTTCTGATTTTAGTTATAATTTGAGTCTTCTCTCTTTATTTTTTAGTCAAGATAGCTAAAGGTTTCAGTTATGGTGATCTTTTCAGAGAACCAACCCTTGGTTTCATGGACCCTCTCTATTGTTTTTCTATCCTCTATTTATCCTGCTTTAATTTTTATTGTTTCTTTTCTTCTAGCTTTCTGTT
>NW_023193114.1:0-2685 GCF_002007445.2 Ailuropoda melanoleuca
TTTTTTTTTCATGATTCAAAAATATTTTATGAACAAGAATCAAGTTTCCCATGAGTTCAGCTAATTCACAGTCTTGAGCTACTTAGAGATGACTTCATGCAATAATAAATGTGAGTAATTACCTATAATTTATTTATAATTATAATTATAATTTATAATTTATTACCCGATAAAGCCCTTCACGGCATGGGTCCAGGGTATCTGAGGAACCGCCTCGTCCCAATAACGTCTTCCCTTCTGATCCGATCATGCAGAGAGGGCATGCTCCAGGTCCCATCAGCCAAGGAGTTTCAGCTGGCAGGCCCCAGGAGAAGGGCCTTCTTTGCAGTGGCTCCTATGCTATGGAATGAACTCCCCCCAGAGGTGCGGATGGCCCCTACTTTGATGACATTTTGGCGGGCCTTAAAGACCTACCTCTGCTCCCTGATCTGGGGCCCTTAGGGCCTGGACTTAGTCTGCCTTGGTTTTAACCCATCTTGTTACTAATTTTTAGCTTGTTTTAGTTATATGTTTTAAATTGATTGTTAATGTATTTTAATCGTATTTTATTCTTTTGGTACTGTTATTCTGAATTGCTATACGTCGCCCAGAGTTGTCTTGTAGATGAGTGGGGGACTGATAAATTCAATAAATAAATAAATAACAAATCATTGCCAATGTAAATTAACCGCAAGTCTTGCAATTGACTCAACGTATTAGATGACATTAAAAAAATCCTACTGTGTTCCAGCTACATCAGAGCTACAGATGCTGTGAACAAAGAAAGGAACATGTAACTAAACATCCCACTAATAGCCAACTAACAAAACAGATTATTTTTCTACTGTATCTTATTCATATAAATGTGGACTATTATAAACTATGAAAGTTAAATAAATAATGCTTTCAATTTTGTTTTGATCTAGACAGAGGAAAAAAACAAAAATGGTAGAGATTAAGTTTTGCTCTTGTTGAAGTGATCGTTAGATGTTTAGAGCAATAACACTACTTCACATTCCACATTTGATTTTATTTTTTAAAAAAAGATATATCTAGAAAAGCACACTGGTATTAATTCAAAATTAATTCAAAAATATTAAAAATGTGTGGTGTTTTATCAGTGCCTACCAGTTATAGTGAATACTAAGTTGTATACTGCTATTTCAAACCAGCCTTCTTAAAAAAAATTGCAAGATAAAAGGTCAAATCACCCTCAAGGTGAACTCAGCTACTGGTGACAACATGGACACAACCATGCAGAGTTGTTGTTGTTGTTTGGCAACATGCAAAAGTGACTTTGCCATTGCCCTCTTACTCTCAAATTAGTCTGTAATGCCCGGATTTCCTGGTAATCTCCCATCCAGTGACTAACCAGCCCCACCCCTGCTTAGCTTCTGTGGTGGTAAAAGATACCCTCAATAGACATGTAAGATGCATTCACTACTAGACCTACGAGATGCCTCCTCACCCAACATATGAACGGTTGAAAGTTCCCTTGTAAGAAAGCATTCACAACAAGCTGAACTGACCCTGAGTGGTGACAGGGAGAAGACTCGGCCAGGAACCTGTGGCCCAGTAAATCAAATTGTTTCTAGTCACTGACCATATCTCAAAGACAGCATGGTTAGCTTGCGGACCTAGTAGGAAGCGATAAATAATATCACCCAGATGGGTTGCTCCAAAATATTCCAACATCACTCTGTAATTTCCTCTCTGTCTGCCTTTTTCCTTGTTTTGCTTTTGCCTTGCAATGTTGTGGGCCAAGCCCTGGTTCTGCTTTTGCTCATGGCCACTCAGCAAAGTATCAAAGCTTTGCTGGGGGTCCAGTATATACTGTATTAATGCTTGAAGGCATGCAAATAAAATTATGTTGTATCTTCAAAGCGATTTGGTTGCTTTAGGTGAGCCAGGTTTTGGCCACAACAATTTCAATCCACAGAGAGTTAACCAGTTGCTACCACCAACTAAACAACAAAAGATATGGCCAGCTGATTCAGGTACCTGTACATTTGGAAACATTATTAAATTTTGGCTTTCTGTAATGAACAAAACTTGGGATGAACTCTTCAAGAATAAATGAAGGTGGAATGCCTAATGTGAAAGCCATCTTAATGGGCTCACTTATTAATTTTCCTGCTTTAGTGTAATCTCTTCCAATCAAGTTGAAACCCTCTGCAGACCTGCATCATTTGAATCCCTAGAACTAAACACAACTGGTTTGCAGTTTGAATATATTTTACTTAAAAACAGGGAGTGGGCTCTGGAGTGAACCGTAATCCAAAGTGTTGCCCTGTTTTCTCTTTTAAAAAATAAAATTTTAAGCTGATGCCATGGCAAGGCTGAGTCCTAGTACAAGTACTTGCCAGATCCAAAATGGTCAAGATCACAAAGATTAAAACAATCCAGACTCAGAAAAAATATTTGCAAGGTCAACCCTCCTGATGGAATATTGATGCTAGATGACTAGTTAGAGAAGCAGTTTTAAGGTGAAGAACTCGGGCTGGTCCCTTTCTTCCAGACTGCAATGAGTAGGCAGATTACTAAACATTTAACTTGTAATTTTTATGGACTAGTGTTGCACGGTAGATGATTAGTTAGAGAAGCAGTTTTAAGGTGAAGAACTCGGGCTGGTCTTTTTCTTCCAGACTGCAATGAGTAGGCAGATTACTAAACATTTAACTTGTAATTTTTATGGACTAGTGTTGC
>NW_023193115.1:0-188 GCF_002007445.2 Ailuropoda melanoleuca
CTCCTCTAGGATTTTGATGGATTCCTGTCTCACATTGAGGTCTTTCATCCACTTGGAGTTTATCTTTGTGTGTGGTGTGAGAGAGAGGTCAAGTTTCATTTTTTTGCATGTAGTTGTCCAATGTTCCCAGCACCATTTATGGAAGAGACTGTCTTTTTTCCACCGGCAGTTTTTTCCTGCTTTATCAA
>NW_023193115.1:230-2428 GCF_002007445.2 Ailuropoda melanoleuca
AGGGTCCATTTCTGGGTTCTCTATTCTGTTCCACTGGTCTATGTGTCTGTTTTTGTGCCAGTACCATGCTGTCTTTGTGATCACAGCTTTGTAGTACAGCTCGAAATCTGGCATTGTGATGCTCCCAGCTTTGTTTTTCCTTTTCAACAGATCCTTGGTGATTTGGGGCCTTTTCTGGTTCCATACAAATTTAAGGACTATTTGTTCCAGTTCTTTGAAAAATGTCCTCGGGATTTTGATCAGGATAGCATTGAAAGTGTAGATTGCTCTGGGTAGCATGGATATTTTAGCTATGTTAATTCTTCTGATCCATAAGCATGGAATATTTTTCCATCTTTTTGTGTCTTCCTCAATGTCTTTCAAGAGTGATTTATTGTTTCTAGAATATAAATCCTTTATGCCTCTGGTTAAGTTAATTCCAAGGTAACATAAGGGTTTTGGTGATATTGTAAATGGCATGGATTCTCTAATTTCTCTTTCTTCAGTCCCAGCTTTCTTTTGAGGTCCACTAGCATGGTAAATTATTTCTTCTTAAAACAACAGAATACTCATTCTCTAGTGCACATGGAACTTTCTCCAGAATAGACCACATACTGGGTGAACAACTCATAGAAACTAATGAGAATGAAAACACATTGGTCCAAAACTTATGGGATAATGAAAAGGTGGTCCTATATGGGAAATACATAGCCATCCAAGCCTCGCTCAAAAAGAAGGAAAATCCTGAACACATAAGCTAACCTTAGAACTAAAGGACCTCAAGAAAAATAGCAAATAAGACCTAAACTCAGCAGAAGAAGAGAAATAAAGATTAGAGGATAAATCAAAGAAATAGAGCAGAAAAACAGTAGAACACATCAATGAAACTAGAAGCTAGTTCATTGAAAGAATTAATAAGATTGATAAAGCTCTGGCTAGACTTCTGCAAAAGAAAATGGAAAGGACCAAAATTAATAAATCATGAATGAAAGGAGAGATCATGACTAACACCAAGGAAAAAAATAATTATTAGAAATTATTACCAACAACTCTAAGCCAAAAAATTAAGAAATCTAGAAGAAATGGATATATTCCTGGAAACCTATAAACTACCAAGTCTGAAACAAGAAGAAATAGACAATCTGAACAGACCATTAACCAACAAGTAAATTGAAGCAGTAATCAAAAACATCCAAAAACAAGAGTCTGGGACCAGATGGCTTCCCGGCGGAATTCTACCAAACATTTAAAGAAGAAATAATACTTTTCCTACTGAAGGTGTTTCAAAAATTGAAATAGAAGGACAACTTCAAAACTCATTCTATAAGGACGGCATTACCCTGATTGCAAAACCAAAGACCCTATCAAAAAGGAAAATTATACACCAATATCCCTGATGAACATGGATGCTAAAACACTCAACAAGATTTTAGCCAATAGGATCCAACAGTTCATTACATGGATTATTCACCATGGCCAGGTATGATTTATTCCTGGGATGCAAGGGTGCTTCAACATTCACAAATTAATCAATGTGAGAGAGAATATTAATAAAAGAAAAAACAAGAACAATATGATCTTCTCAATCAATGCGGAAACACCATTTGAGAAAATACAGCATTCTTTCCTGAATAAAATCTTCAAAGTATAGTGATAGAGGGAACATAACTCAATATCATAAAATCCATTTGTGAAAAGCCCATGGCGAATATCATTCTTAATGGGGAAAAACTGAGAGTTTTCTCTTAAAGTCAGGAACATGACAGGGATCCCCACTCTCACCGATGTTGTTCAACATAGTACTAGACATCCTAGATTCACCCATCAGACAACAAAAAGAAATAAAAGACATTCAAATGGGCAAATACGAAGTCAAACTATCTCTCTTTTGAGATGACATGACACTTTATGTGGAAAATCCAAAAGACTCCACCCCCAAGTTATTAGAACTCATACAACAATTAAGCAATGTGGCAGGATATAAAGTCAATGCACAGAAATCTCCATTTCTGCACACAAGAGATGTAACTACAGAAATAGAAATTAGAAAATCAATTCCATTTATAATAGCACCAAAAAACATAACATACCTTGGAGTAAACCTAATCAATGAGGTAAAGGATCTAGGGGCGCCTGGGTGACTCAGTCGTTAAGTGTCTGCCTTTGGCTCAGGGCGTGATCCTGGAGTCCTGGGATCAAGCCCCGCATCAGGCTCCCTG
>NW_023193116.1:0-168 GCF_002007445.2 Ailuropoda melanoleuca
CCAAATTTTCTTTCTCAGTGCTGTGTTTATCGTGTTTCACTCACGGTAACAAAGCACCTTGATTTTTGACCAAAGTTCTATAAGGCCGATGTGACTTCAAGGGTTTTATCTTCGCACTTTGTTTCTTGGTCCTAAGTGCTGGATACTTCCAAGGCACATTCACCCAAT
>NW_023193116.1:385-4956 GCF_002007445.2 Ailuropoda melanoleuca
TTTCTTGGTTCTAAGTGCTGGATGCTTCCAAGGCACATTCACCCAATGGGGAATCTGGTTCCCAATTGAAAATGCGGACGTTAGCTGGAGGAGTTTTCCTGGAAGCTCTTCGTTAATACCAATAAGAAGGGCGCTGAGTCCTCGAAATTCTTGAACGTTTTCATTTATACTCCCTTATTTAAGTGAGATGATGTTCGTTGATATTTCCCTGGATTGTGTGGTGTCTCAGAGACCACTATGTGGCACTCTCGTCAGGCTTCCGTGAACACTTTCCCTCATGTTTCCCTATTCACGAAGGATGATGATAGTGCTAAGACGGCCACTGCACAGTGTTGTTTCTGACAGAAATGGTTTAGGCATTTTCGTTCCATTGCCACCAGCAGTTTTAATGGGATTTACCCATGAAGCAAACATTGCATTGGAGGCTGGTTTGGCCAAATTTTGTTTCTCCGTGCTGTGCTGATCGTGTTTCACTCACGGTAACAAAGCACCTTGATTTTTGTTCCACGTTCTATAAGGCCAATGTGACTTCAAGGGCTTTATCTTCGCACTTTGTTTCTTGGTTCTAAGTGCTGGATGCTTCCAAGGCACATTTACCCAATGGGGAATCTGGGTCCCAAGGAAATGCGGATGTTAGCTGGAGGTGTTATCCTGGACGCTCTTCTTTAATACCAATAAGAAGGGCGCTGAGTCCTCGAAATTCTTGAACTTTTTCATTTATACTCCCTTATTTAAGTGAGATGATGTTCGTTGATAATTCCCTGGATTGTGTGGTGTCTCAGAGACCACTATGAGGCATTCTCGTCAGGCTTCCGTGAACACTTTCCCTCATGTTTCCCTATTCACGAAGGATGATGTTAGTGCTAAGACGGCCACTGCACAGTGTTGTTTCTGACAGAAATATTTTAGGCATTATCGTTCCATTGCCACCAGCAGTTTTGATAGCATTTACCAATGAAGCAAACATTGCATTGGAGGCGGTATGGCCAAATTTTGTTTCCAGTGCTGTGCTCATCGTGTTTCACTCACGGTAACAAAGCACCTTGATTTTTGTTCCACGTTCTATACGGCCGATGTGACTTCAAGGGCTTTATCTTCGCACTTTCTTTCTTGGTTCCAAGTGGTGGATGCTTCGAAGGCACATTCACCCAATGGGGAATCTGGGTTCCAAAGGAAACGCGGATGTTAGCTGGAGGTATTACCCTGGACGCTCTTCTTAATAAAAATACGAAGGGCCTGGGTCCTCGAAATTCTTGAACTTTTTCATTTATACTCCCTTATTTAAGTCAGGTGATGTTCGTTGATAATTCCCTGGATTGTGTGGTGTCTCAGAGACCACTATGAGGCATTCTCGTCAGGCTTCCGTGAACACTTTCCCTCATGTTTCCCTATTCACGAAGGATGATGTTAGTGCTAATACGGCCACTGCACAGTGTTGTTTCTGACAGAAATGGTTTAGGCATTTTCGTTCCATTGCGACAAGCAGTTTTGATAGGATTTACCCATTAAGCAAACATTGCATTGGAGGCTGGTTTGGCCAAATGATGTTTTTCAGTGCTGTGTTCATCGTGTTTCACTCACGGTAACAAAGCACCTTGATTTTCTTCCACGTTCTATAAGGCCCGTGTGACTTCAAGGGCTTTATCTTCGCACTTTGTTTCTTGATTCTAAGTGCTGGATACTTGCAAGGCACAATCACCCAATGGGGAATATGGGTCACATGATAACGCGGTTGTTAGCCTCGGTGTACTCTTGGACGCTATTCTTTAATACCAATAAGAAGGGCACTGAGTCCTCGAAATTCTTGAACTTTTTCATTTATACTCCCTTATTTAAGTGAGATGATGTTCGTTGATATTTCCCTGGATTGTGTGGTGTCTCAGAGACCACTATGTGGCACTCTCGTCAGGCTTCCGTGAACACTTTCCCTCATGTTTCCCTATTCACGAAGGATGATGATAGTGCTAAGACGGCCACTGCACAGTGTTGTTTCTGACAGAAATGGTTTAGGCATTTTCGTTCCATTGCCACCAGCAGTTTTAATGGGATTTACCCATGAAGCAAACATTGCATTGGAGGCTGGTTTGGCCAAATTTTGTTTCTCAGTGCTGTGCTCATCGTGTTTCACTCACGGTAAAAAAGCACCTTGATTTTTGTTCCACGTTCAATAAGGCCGATGTGAATTCAAGGGCTTTATCTTCGCACTTTGTTTCTTGGTTCTAAGTGCTGGATGCTTCCAAGGCACATTTACCCAATGGGGAATCTGGGTCCCAAGGAAATGCGGATGTTAGCTGGAGGTGTTATCCTGGACGCTCTTCTTTAATACCAATAAGAAGGGCGCTGAGTCCTCGAAATTCTTGAACGTTTTCATTTAGACTCCCTTATTTAAGTGAGATGATGTTCGTTGATATTTCCCTGGATTGTGTGGTGTCTCAGAGACCACAATGAGGCATTCTTGTCTGGCTTCCGTGAACACTTTCCCTCATGTTTCCCTATTCACGAAGGATGATATTAGTGCTAATACGGCCACTGCACAGTGTTGTTTCTGACAGAAATGGTTTAGGCATTTTCGTTCCATTGCCACCAGCAGTTTTAATGGGATTTACCCATGAAGCAAACATTGCATTGGAGGCTGGTTTGGCCAAATTTTGTTTCTCCGTGCTGTGCTGATCGTGTTTCACTCACGGTAACAAAGCACCTTGATTTTTGTTCCACGTTCTATAAGGCCAATGTGACTTCAAGGGCTTTATCTTCGCACTTTGTTTCTTGGTTCTAAGTGCTGGATGCTTCCAAGGCACATTTACCCAATGGGGAATCTGGGTCCCAAGGAAATGCGGATGTTAGCTGGAGGTGTTATCCTGGACGCTCTTCTTTAATACCAATAAGAAGGGCGCTGAGTCCTCGAAATTCTTGAACGTTTTCATTTAGACTCCCTTATTTAAGTGAGATGATGTTCGTTGATATTTCCCTGGATTGTGTGGTGTCTCAGAGACCACTATGTGGCACTCTCGTCAGGCTTCCGTGAACACTTTCCCTCATGTTTCCCTATTCACGAAGGATGATGATAGTGCTAAGACGGCCACTGCACAGTGTTGTTTCTGACAGAAATGGTTTAGGCATTTTCGTTCCATTGCCACCAGCAGTTTTAATGGGATTTACCCATGAAGCAAACATTGCATTGGAGGCTGGTTTGGCCAAATTTTGTTTCTCCGTGCTGTGCTGATCGTGTTTCACTCACGGTAACAAAGCACCTTGATTTTTGTTCCACGTTCTATAAGGCCGATGTGACTTCAAGGGCTTTATCTTCGCACTTTGTTTCTTGGTTCTAAGTGCTGGATGCTTCCAAGGCACATTTACCCAATGGGGAATCTGGGTCCCAAGGAAATGCGGATGTTAGCTGGAGGTGTTATCCTGGACGCTCTTCTTTAATACCAATAAGAAGGGCGCTGAGTCCTCGAAATTCTTGAACTTTTTCATTTAGACTCCCTTATTTAAGTGAGATGATGTTCGTTGATATTTCCCTGGATTGTGTGGTGTCTCAGAGACCACTATGTGGCACTCTCGTCAGGCTTCCGTGAACACTTTCCCTCATGTTTCCCTATTCACGAAGGATGATGATAGTGCTAAGACGGCCACTGCACAGTGTTGTTTCTAACAGAAATGTTTTAGGCATTTTTGTTCCATTGCCACCAGCATTTTTGATAGGATTTACCCATGAAGCAAACATTGCATTGGAAGCTGGTTTGGCCAAATTATGTTTCTCAGTGCTGAGTTCATCGAGTTTCACTCACGGTAACAAAGCACCTTGATTTTCTTCCACGTTCTATAAGGCCACTGTGACTTCAAGGGCTTTTATCTTCGCACTTTGTTTCTTGGTTCTAAGTGCTGGATGCTTCCAAGGCACATTTACCCAATGGGGAATCTGGGTCCCAAGGAAATGCGGATGTTAGCTGGAGGTGTTATCCTGGACGCTCTTCTTTAATACCAATAAGAAGGGCGCTGAGTCCTCGAAATTCTTGAACGTTTTCATTTAGACTCCCTTATTTAAGTGAGATGATGTTCGTTGATATTTCCCTGGATTGTGTGGTGTCTCAGAGACCACTATGTGGCACTCTCGTCAGGCTTCCGTGAACACTTTCCCTCATGTTTCCCTATTCACGAACGATGATGATAGTGCTAAGACGGCCATTGCACAGTGTTGTTTCTGACAGAAATGGTTTAGGCATTTTCGTTCCATTGCCACCAGCAGTATTGATAGGATTTACCCATTAAGCAAACATTGCATTGGAGGCTGGTTTGGCCAAATTTTGTTTCTCAGTGCTGTGCTCATCGTGTTTCACTCACGGTAACAAAGCACCTTGATTTTCTTCCACGTTCTATAAGGCCACTGTGACTTCAAGGGCTTTATCTTCGCACGTTGTTTCTTGGTTCTAAGTGCTGGACACTTGCAAGGCACAATCACCCAATTAGGAATATCGGTCCAAATTGATAATGCGGTTTTTAGCTGGAGGTGTCCTCTTGGACGCTGTACTTTAATACCAATAAGAAGTGCCTGAGTTCTCGAAATTCTT
>NW_023193117.1:0-502 GCF_002007445.2 Ailuropoda melanoleuca
AAAGAGGAAGCATGGCTTCCTACTGCTTAGTCACTAAGAAGTTCTTATTGATAACGCTAAGGGTGGCAATACCGATGACGACGACAATGGTGATAGCTATCACTGACGGGTCAAGTATTGTGTTAACTACTTTGTTGGATGTCCTTTCATCAGATCCCTTACTTCATAGGCACGATTAGTCCCATTCCACAGGTGAAGAAGGGGAAGCTAAACCATCCATGACCCGTAGCTAGAAGAGATACCAGGATTTAACCTTGGGTTGCCATTGCATTACCTCGAGTTCATTTTAAATGAGGGGTTCACTTTCCCTCATCTGGGAAAGGCACGGCTCTCCTTCCAATATTTGCCCTCTGAGGTCTTTTCTAGCCTTACAGTCTGGCATGATCTCTGTCTTCTTCACCAAGAAGAGGGGAAAGTTTGGAACGAGGAGAGAAGCAACTGGAGAAGGGACACGGCGTTCCAGCTGAACTTTTCGCTCAGATGAAGGCAATCTGGAAACTCC
>NW_023193117.1:525-891 GCF_002007445.2 Ailuropoda melanoleuca
TGAGCAGTATGTTATCCAGGCCTGGAAAACATCTGAGAAGTGACAGAGGCCGTTGGAGAATTCCAGGAGAACCAAGTCATGCAACGAAAGGAGTCTACCACAGACGACTGCAGTTCTATATTTGCCCTTTTTTCCTTCACTGGAGGCCACTCGATTTTTCCAGACAATATTTGGAAGGCTAACATCTGATTACCCCAAATCACCGACCAAAATAGATCTTGGGGTTTTGTGTATTCATTCTGACCTGATAAAGAGAGAGGCATGGGTGATGGGAGGGAGAAGGGAACACAACAATGATTTATTTGTGTGATTTATGGAATTCATAAGCATTTAAAGTTGTTGCTTTTAAATCTCTGCGAGCACGAA
>NW_023193118.1:0-759 GCF_002007445.2 Ailuropoda melanoleuca
AAAGTGTCAGACAGAAACATCAGGCCTGTAGATTGGTGATTTGTAAAGACTGAAGTAGAACATTGAGCATCACGTGAAATGCATGTGAGCTGCAGCTCATTCAACTTTTAATCTAGCTTTATTCCTTGAAGGGAAATTATAAAAATCATGTAGATTCTTGACCCAAATTAATTAGTTATCATTATTTAGTTATATTCACAAATAACTATTAAATACTTACTACTTACCAGGTGTTATTTATCAGATGAATTATGCTCAAAAGATGCAGGTTAGTAGACATCATCAAAAAAGTCATTTAAAAGGTAATGTTCTTCATTTTATATAAATCCTTCCTTTTTGTATTTTAAAAATTTAATGTCATGTAAATTGCATTCAGGGAATAAGAGCTTTTGATCTCATTACAAGATACAAGTTTTTCTATTAGGAGGCAGAGTTAATTTTCAGTCTATGGTCAGCCTGGTGATTCCATAGTGGTTTTTACCACTTGGGACAATTCTCTTAAATCCTTGTGATGCGAGCTACAGGGTANCGAGCTACAGGGTATTGTTACATAGATTAGAATATGGTACATCCATTGTAACTTGCAACGTGTGCTGCAAGAGCTCAGAGATTTTTGTCTACTTTGTACACTCCTGAATCCTTAGCAACTAGACCAGTTCCTGATATACATTGCTAATGAAATTTTTTGCTGCTACGTAGTAGATTTTGTGCTAGACTTTACTAACATAGATGAGAAATGGCTCCTGCTAAGATCGTACT
>NW_023193119.1:0-638 GCF_002007445.2 Ailuropoda melanoleuca
TTCAACAAGGAGGAACTTGATTTCCGTTATTCTCAATTTATTTCACTTATGTACTTATGTACTCAATTATAGAATACAGAAAAAAATTATGTTATTAAAATTACTAACCCTCACCAGTACAAATTAAAAAATTTTGTCTCCTAATTTGCTTAGATTAGTTCTATTTTGTCCGCATCAATGTAGTAATGATTTATTGAAAATAAAGTTCAGTATTTTTGTTTGGAAACCATTTTATTTTTTACACCCATAGTTGTTGGTTTTATTTAGTTTCTTGAAGAGTAAAAATTTTAAGAATACTTACTGTATTAGAGCAATTAGCTTTTTATCTAAAGCATATATACAAGTATTTTCTCTTTTTTTTTTNTTTTTTGCCTTTGCATTCATTGCCATGCAAAACACTATTATTATCATCTTTAATATTATTATATAGCTAAAATATCAATCCTTACTTGTATTGCATCTGGATTTGAGTCATTGTTAGAAAACCTTTCCGGGGCGCCTGGGTGGCACAGGCAGTTAAGCGTTTGCCTTTGGCTCAGGGTATGATCCCAGCGTTATGGGATCGAACCCCACATCAGTCTCTTCCGCTATGAGCCTGCTTCTTCCTCTCCCACTCCCCTTGCTTGTGTTCCCTCTCT
>NW_023193120.1:0-621 GCF_002007445.2 Ailuropoda melanoleuca
AAAGAATACTCATTCTATTCTAATGCCCATGGAACATTCTCAAGAATAGATTAAGTTCTGGGACACAAAACACGTCTCAACTGATACCAAAAGATTGAAATAATCCCATGCATATTCTCAAACCACAACACTCTGAAATTGGAACTCAACCACAAAGAAAAACCTGGAAGAAACTCAAGCACTTGGAGACTAAGAACCATTCTGCTCAAGAATGATTCGNTCAAGAATGACTCGATAAACCAGGAAATCAAAAAACAAATTAAACAATTTATGGAGACCAACGAGAATGAATACACAACGGTCCAAAACCTATGGGATACTGCAAAGGCAGTCCTAAGGGGGAAATACATAGCCATCCAAGCCTCACTCAAAAGAATAGAAAAATCTAAAATGCAGTTTCTATATTCTCACCTCAAGAAACTGGAACAGCAACAGAGGGACAGGCCTAACCCACTGACAAGGAAGGAGTTGACCAAAATTAGAGCAGAAATCAAAAAATTAGAAACCAGAAGTACAGTAGACCAAATAAACATGACGAGGAGCTGGTTCCTTGAGAGAATCAATCAAATTGATAGACCACTGGCAAAACTTGTCCAAAAACAAAGAGAAAGGACTGAGATT
>NW_023193121.1:0-1388 GCF_002007445.2 Ailuropoda melanoleuca
TGATTATTTTACAATGTATACATAGATCAGAGCATGGAGTTGTATATTTTAAATATATACAATTTTCATTTGTCAGTTATCCCTCAAAAAGATGGGAAAAAAGAAAATAGACATATTACTAAAAAAATATATATATGGGCTACAACATGGATGAATCTTGAATACATTACACTACTTGAAATAAGCCAATCGCTAAAGGACTGATGTCATATGATTCCACTTAAATAAGGCACTTAGTGTAGTCAGATTTATAGAAATACAAAGAATTGTGGTGTCCAGTGGCTGGGAGGAAGAGGAAATTGGAAGTTGGTGTCATCGGTAAAACAAGTTTCAGTAGGGAAGATGTAAAAGTTCTGGAGGCTGTGGTGATAATTGCACAAGAGTGTGAATGTACTCCGTATCTCAGAACTGTACACATAAAGGGGTTAAAATGGGAAATTGTATGCTAGGTATATTTTATTGCAACCCCACCAACAACAAAACACAAAACAAAACAAAAGCTATATCAGGAGCTTATTTTTGGTGAACTTTGAGCGGGTGCACTAAATTTACCATTTAATTTACTTTTCAGTTGTTTTCAAAGTGGAGCATTTTATATTTACAAAGAAAAATATCTGTATTTTTAAATACCTACTGTACTTCAACTTATGAACTTAAATATAGGAAGAAAAGGACGCTATGATTCCTCAGAATGAGGAAATCTGGATTCCAGATTTTTAGGTCTTTGTCTCAGTCGGCTCATCATTGCACCTCCCTGGGCTTCGGTGTCATAACCGGTAAAAGGAGTCACAGGATGGTTTCTAAGTCTCTATGTAGCACGAGTCATTCGTCTTTTCTCATGCTTGAGCTTCAATATTCAGAAATCCCTTATGCGTCAGGCAATAATTATTATTTCTACCTTTGGCTTTGGTCTAAATTTTTAACAAATGTGATATAGCAGACTTTTAAATAAGACACGTTCTCCTAGAGGAGAAAGTCCCTATTTTTATGTTTTTTTTTTCTAGAATGTTGCTCATTTCTTTGTAATATGGAGAGGGCCCCGATACAGTGAAATCTTACATTCCTTCTCTAATGAAAATAACAGAGAAGTGTAGTTTTGCCCTATATTATATATAATTCTATATTTGCCATCCTCTTAATTAGGAATTATTTATATAACATTCCTTTTTTTCAGAGGTTTTTGGATCAGTTGGGCTTTGGCCAGAAGAAATATATAAAATAGAANTATTTTTATGTTTTTTTTTTCTAGAATGTTGCTCATTTCTTTGTAATATGGAGAGGGCCCCAATACAGTGAAATCTTACATTCCTTCTCTACTGAAAATAACAGAGAAGTGTAGTTTTGCCCTATATTATATATAATTCTATATTTGCCATCCTCTTAATTAG
>NW_023193122.1:0-2324 GCF_002007445.2 Ailuropoda melanoleuca
GGGGGAGTGGGAGAGGAAGAAGCAGGCTCCCAGCAGAGCAGGGAGCCTGATGTGGAGCTCGATCCCAGGACCCTGGGATTAGGCCCTGAGCCAAAGGCAGACACTTAACGACTGAGCCACCCAGCTCCCCAATCCCTCCACTTTTTATTCTGTAATTAACATGTGACTAGATTTCTGCAATTATCATATGATTTCTAGAGACGCCCGATATCATTCTGGAGTTCTGAAAAGGCAAAAGACTTGGTTGGATTATCTTTGTTTTCTTTACTAAAAAAAATTCACTCTGTTATTATAGACCCTAGGGGATTATTTTTCTTCCTTTCCATGTTATCAAATAAGTTTTCCTGATTTTTAAAAATAAGAATAAATGCATGTCACACAAATTACTAGAAAACTCAAATTTTTGTGCCTGTCCATGCTTTTTTCATGTTTTCCTTAGTCAATTGCAATTTTGATTCTCCTTAGCACCTCTCAAGTGTGGAAGATGGATGGCAAATGCCTCGCATCTTATGACCTGGGTTAAAAGGCCTCAGGAGGCACGACCAGACTTGTAGACCGTAAAACAACTGTATAGCAATGACCCGCACCACTTCGCTAGGACATAGCTCCCAAATGGTCAACACAACTGAACGACTTTATGTGGCCACATAAAAATTGTCCTTCTCTGGCAAAAATAAATAAATAAATAAAAAATAACCACTTTTTAAGAAAACATTTTTGCAAAAAGGTAGGATTTAGAGATTAGGATTATTTATCCCACAGATAATTACTATGGGAGGCCTCAAATTCATGAGGAATTATTATGCAGAGAACAGGGACCAGCTGTTCTCCATCTCTAAAGAATCCCAAAGAGAGAGCTACCCCTCAGCGTGAGGTAGCTAGGTTGGGTATGAGAAAGGGTTCCTCATGGTGAGGGTGAAACATTGAAAGGACCCTCTTCAAGGAATACCTTAAACTCTGGAAGAACCCCAGAAGTAGAACAATCTTCCTGGAGCATTCCCAGCATCTGAAATCTATAAAAGCCTTGTACTTTCATAAAATGTGCAATCACATTTCCCAGTGGGCATCCCTAACACCCCCAATGACTGCATGCTGATGGTCATGTGTTTTGTATGTATTGCCTGTCAATGGTGAGTAATTTGTTTTTTGTTTCCTCACATGGTTCTAGAGATGCAGTCTGGAGAGGTAGAATTGTGTTGGCTATGGAATCAGCCATCCCTGGGCAGGCAACCTGCTCTATTATTTTGATTCCGAGATCTACTGGATGGTGTTTGACAAACTGCTTACCTGCTCTGAGGCTTGGTTTTCTATAATAAAAGCAGAAAATGAAGGAATAAATCAGTCAGTGTATTTGGGTCGCAAATACAGTGCTAGCACTTAGTTAAAGATGCATAGTAGTTAAAGATGTATTTAAGAACACGTACTTTATGTAGATATGCATACCTTAAATATTGGCATTTTGCAGAAAAACATTATCATATAAGAAACAAAACTCCCTGAACAGGTGCGTAAGTATCTAATATCTTATATCAAAATCTTTCTCCTACAAAAAGTGTCATTCCATGATTCATTTCAAAAACAAAATACTGCTTGGAAATTTAAAAATTCTCTCAAACAGGGGCGCCTGGGTGGCTCAGTCAGTTACGTGTCTGCCTTTGGCTCAGGTCATGATCCCAGGGTCTGGGATCTGCTTCTTCCTCTCCCTTCGCCCCTGCTCGTGCCCTTGTGTAGGTGTTTTCTCTCTCTCTCTCTCAAGTAAGTAAGTGAAAAAAAAAATCTTAAAAAAAATTCTCTCAAACAATTCCCTGGTTAAAGAGAAAATCAAAAGTAATACATTAGAATATCTAGAAAATATTAATTAAAATCTGACATGTCAGAACCCATAGGATACAGCTAAAACTCTGCTCAGAGGAAAAATACAACCTTAAATGTTTTTATAGGTGAACAAGAATAAATGAATTAAGCATCACATTTAAAAACTTAGACAAAAACCAAGGAGATAAACTTAAGAAAAGTTGAAGGAAATAACGCATAAACTAAAAGCAAAAATTAATGAATATAAAACAGGGAAACCGTAAGCCTGAAAAATAAATTGAAGAGCTGGTTCTTTGAAAAACTAGTGAAAAGGAGAAAATCATAATTATACAAAATAAGATGAGATGGGAAAAAGGAATCAAATTATTGTTTGTAGAATATGATTTATATATCAAAACCTAAGAAAATCAACTGAAAATTCCTATTGACCATAGGCAAATTTGGTATGTTGTTTGTATACAAAATTCATATAAAAAAGTGTAATGTGAAAAATGCATTTACAATAACAA
>NW_023193123.1:0-883 GCF_002007445.2 Ailuropoda melanoleuca
AACCCCATTTTCTTTACAAGAAAAGGACTTCGAAATCAGTAAAACAAACAAAATAACTGTCAATAAAGAGAATGAGTAAACAAGGAACTATAAATAAATAAATGGAAGTGGCTTATAGACGTATGCCCTATATTCCACTATGCTCCTAGGAAGATAAGTAGTAATTTAAAATATAACATTGTTTTTCAGCATTCAGAAGAGTAAATATCAAAAAGTTCCTTTCCGTTAGAATGTGTAGAAACACAATCCCGACTGATTCTGTGCATTCATTAGCAAGATGTGTCCTAAGGTATCACAAAAGCCTAAGAGATTATTTTTAGGGTCTGGGGTTGCTCAAAAATTTTTTCTATATAAATTAATGGCAATTGCTTCTTACAAAAAGTTTCATAGGGATGCTCAGATTTCAGATAGCAGGGGGAACCTGTATTCCTCTTTCTGGCTGTCTGATGTTTGACCAAGTGTCTATATAACCCATTAAAATACACACACACACACACACACATACACACACACACTGTCACACATACTCTCTCTCTCTCTCTCTCTCTCACACACACACACACATTAAAAATAATTCTGGTAAAGGAAAATGATCCAAAGGGCAAGTACAGAATGGCAAGTATGCTAAGATTAAGATTGAGACTGATTCAGAAAATGTATGAAAATTTAGAAGTTGGTACATTTGCAAGAGGTGGGACACAAATACGCCTTTTACATGATAAGGACATGGCCATTTACACAAATCNCCATTAACACAAATCAGTGATGATTAAATTTAAAAATAATTTCTGAAAGAACCACAGCTATTTGCAACACTGAGGCATTCCAGTTGAAGTGGACGGTGTGTAACTGACCTAACAATAACCTTACATTACAAAGTGAA
>NW_023193124.1:0-2520 GCF_002007445.2 Ailuropoda melanoleuca
TTTTTCCATTCACTGAGTGATGGACATTTGAATTGTTTTTACTTTTTTGGCTATTATGAATAATGGTGCTATGAACATTCTTGCACAAGTTTTTGTGTAGATATATTTTCCCTTTTTTTGCATATTTACCTAGGAATGGCATTATTGGGTCATGTGGAAACTTTTTATATAACCTTTTGAGGAACTGCCAATGTGTTTTCCAAAGAAGTCACACCACTTTACATTCCCAGTAGCGAAGTAGGAAGATTCTAATTTCTCCGTATCCTCACCAATACTTGTTTTATTAAATGTTTTGTGACTGTAGCCATCTAATGGTTATGAAGGCATATCTTATTTTGGTTTTAATTTCCATTTCCCTAATGGCTAATAATGTCTTGTATCTTTTCATGTGCTTATTGGCCATTTATATATCTTCTTTGTGGTGATATCTATTCAGATAATTTGTCCATTTTTAAATTGGGTGGTATTTTTATTAAGTATTTTTATATATTCTAAGTTCAAGTTCCGTTTAAGTTATATGATTTGTAAATATTTTCTCCCATTCTGTGAGTTGTCTTTTCATTTTCTCATTCTTGGAAGCACAAACTTTTAATTTTAGAGATGCCCAATTTATTTTTTCTTTTGCCACTTGTGCTTTTGGTGTTGTATCTAAGAAAAGATTGCCAGACCCAAGGTCATGAAGATTTACTCCATATTTTCTTCTAAAAGTTTTATAAATTTAGCTCTTGCATTTAGGTTTATGATTCATTTTCACAAGTTAATTAGTTCTTGGTATTATGTGAAGAAGGGGTCCAATGTCAGTCTTTGTGTGTGGATTTTGAGTTGTCCCAGCACCATTTGTTGAAAACACTATTCTTTTTTCATTGAAGTCTTGGCACCCTTGTTCACAATCAACTGACCATAAATGGAAGGGTGTACATCTGGACTCTTCATTTTACTCTATTGGTCTATATGTTCATCCTTATGCCAGTACCGTGCTATCTTGATTTCTGTACCTTTGTAGTAAGTTTTGAAATCAGGAAGTCTGTGTGTCCTCCAACATTTGTTTTTCTTTTTCAAGATTGTTTTGGATATTCTGGGTCCTTTACATTTCTAATTGAATTTTAGGATCAACTTGTATATTTTGGTGAAGAAGCTACCTAGGATTTTGGGAGTGATTGCATTGAATTATTGTGCTTAGTGATTGAAAATTTGATAATGACTGCATTAAATAAGTTTGGGAAGTATTGCTATCTTAACAGTATTAAGTCTTCTGATTGATAAATATGGGAATATCTTTCCATTCATTTAGATCTTCTTTAATTTCTTTCAACAATTTTTTTTCTTCTTTTTTTAGTTTCCAGAGTGTAGGTTTCTCACTTATTTTGTTACATTAATTCTTTTCTTTAAAGATTTATTTATTTATTTTACAGAGAGTGCATGCACAAATGGGGGGAGGGACAGAGGGNCTTCTTTTTTTAGTTTCCAGAGTGTAGGTTTCTCACTTATTTTGTTACATTTATTCTTTTCTTTAAAGATTTATTTATTTATTTTACAGAGAGTGCATGCACAAATGGGGGGAGGGACAGAGGGAGAGGGAGGAAGAATCTCAAGCAGACTCCCAGCTGACCACAGAGCCCAGCATGGGGCTTGATCTCACAACCCTGAGATCATGACCTGAGCCAAAAGCAAGAGTTGGACCCTCAACCAGCTGAGCCACACAGGTGCCCCTTAGATTTATTCTTTTTTTTTAAAGATTTTATTTATTTATTCAACAGAGATAGAAACAGCCAGCGAGAGAGGGAACAGAAGCAGGGGGAGTGGGAGAGGAAGAAGCAGGCTCATAGTGGAAGAGCCTGATGTGGGGCTCGATCCCATAACGCCCGGATCACGCCCTGAGCCGAAGGCAGTCACTTAACCGCTGTGCCACCCAGGCGCCCCATCCCTTAGATTTATTCTTAAATATGTTTTTGATAATACTGAAAATTGAATTGTTTTCTTAATTGTAATTTTGGATAGTTCATTTCTAGTATATAGAAACAATTTATTTTTGTATATTGATCTTGTATTCAACTTTGTTGAAAAATTGATTAGTAGTTATAAAGCATTTTTGTTGATCCCTTAGGATTTTCTGTGTACAAGACCACGTCATCTGCAAATAGAGATAGTTTTACTTCGGTCTTTCTAACTTCAATGCCTTTATTTCATTTTCTTTTTTTTTTTAAGATTTATTTATTTGAGAGCGAGAGAGAAGGAGCGTGTGTGAGCAGGGGGAGGGGCAAAGGGAGAGGGGAGAGAGAGAATCTACAGCAGACTCCTTGATGAGAGTGCAGTCTGACAGGGGAATCGATCTCACCATCCAGAGATCACCACCTGAGCTGAAATCAAGAGTTGGATGTCAACTGACTGAGCCCCCCAGATGCCTCTTCATTTTCTTTTCTAATTGTCCTGGATAGAACCTCCCAATACAATGTTAAATAAAAACAGCAGGACCAGACATCTTTGTCTTGTTCCTGATCTTAGGGAGATAACTTCATCACC
>NW_023193125.1:0-561 GCF_002007445.2 Ailuropoda melanoleuca
TGTATAATAGATTCTTAGGTCCATGAGGGCAGAGGTCGTGTTTTCTTTGGCTTTCTGTCATCAGCACCGTCAGTAGTGCTTAGAGTATAGACACTGTTAATAAATGATTTGGTGCATAATTGGTATTATGGAAATGACAAAGAAATGGTCAGTTTGGAGGATGTTTGCCTGCTGAGCTACTATTCCTCCTTTTTCTGTCAATAGCTTACAGTTGTTTTGGGCAATGACCTCTCCTCCACTTTCTGCCTATGTGATCTGTCCTGCCCCTTTGACTTTAAACTTATGGACAAGATTTGGCCAGTGGAATTGTGTTTTGCCCAAACTATTGGAAGCAAGACATGCTCTTTCAACTTTGGGTTACCAAACTGGTAGAATATAATCTTAGTGTTTCTGGTGGTCATCTNGGTCATCTTTGCCTCCACACTGAGAACACTGAATGACAATGAAACCCACACAAAGAACGAGCTAAGAGACGGAGAGAACTAAGAGCGTGGTGAGATCATTTGATCACTTGGCTTGAGCTATGCCTGAATCCGAGATATCCCTGGACTTTCCAATTAC
>NW_023193126.1:0-2144 GCF_002007445.2 Ailuropoda melanoleuca
TTCTTGGCTACAGGTATTTCCCATTCAGTACTTCGAATATATCATGCCATCCTCTTCTGGCCTGCAGAGTTACAGCTGAAAAAGATGTTGATAAGCTTATGGGGGTTTCCTCTTGTATGTAACTGTCTTTTCCCTTGCTGCTTTAAAATTTTTTTCTTTATCACCACTTTCTTGCCATCTTAATTACTATGTGTCTTGGTGTGGACCTCTTTGGGTTGATTTTGTTGGGGGATCTCTGTGCCTCTGGATCTAGATATCTGTTTCCTTTCCCAGATTAAGAAAGTTTTCAGCTATTATTTCTTCAGATAAAATTTCTGCCTCCTTTCCTCTCTCTTCTTCTTCTGGGATCCCTATAAATGCGAACATTATTAGACTTGATGGAGTCACTGAGTTCACCATGTGTATTCTCATTTTGCGTACTTTTCCCCCCTCTCATTTGTTCAGCTTGATTGCTTTATATTACTCTGTCTTCCAGGTCATTAATTTGTTCCTCTGCTTCTTCTAGCCTTTTATTTATTTCATCAAGTATATTTTTAATTTCATTGACTGTGTTCTTCATCTCTGATTGGTTCTTTTTCTTTTCTGTTTTTTTTTTTTTGGTAAGTAATCGCCACCCCAATGTGGGGCTCAAACCCACAACCCAAGATCAAGAGTCATGCACTCTACCAACTGAGCCAACCAGGTGCCCAATTATTGGTCCTTTTTTTTCTCTCTCTCTTTGTTGAGGATCACACTGATGTCCTCCATTCTTTTGTCCAGTCCAGTGAATATCTTTATGATCATTACTTTAAATTCTCTATCAGGGATTATACTTATCTCCTTTTCACTTAGGTTTCTTGCTGTGGTTTTGTCTGGTTTTTTTCATTTATGACATATTCCACTGTCTCCTCATTTTGTCTAACTCTCTGTGTCTGTTTCTTTGTATTAAGAAGTCAGCTATATCTCCTCTTGAAGGTGATGGCCTTATGAAGAAAAGGTCTTCCTGTTCCTCAGGACCTGGTGCTTCAGGGAGTGTCTCCTGTGTTCCATATGCCCTGCTGTTGAGTCCTGTCTGCTTTTGCCTTCAGTCTAGCCGCTGCATCATCTCTCTTTGCCTATTGTAGGCTTTGTTTGGTCCCTGGCCAGGTGGGGGGCATTCTAACAAGGTGCACTGGTCTGCTTGCAAAATGAGACCTGCTGCCACCTCTGGAACTGGGGTCCTACAACAAGCAGGGGTTGGGACATGAAGTATTTGTGGTGTTTGTTTAGGTCTTGTCAGGGAGGGGGCCTGCAGTGCCAGGACTGAGGCAAGTGATTGGGAGAGAGAGATCTTGGAGGAATGGGGGGCGGGCCTTGGTGTGGGTGTATGCTGGTTCCTGCAGATGGCTGTGCATTTATGCTGAGGGGCAGGGGAGGGTAATGGTGCCTGTGGCTCCTTTTTTCCTGGAAAGGTCTCCCTATGATCCCTGCCTCTCAGGGCCATACTCCTCCTGTCTGTCCCTGGCAGTTTTTCAAACTGTTGCTTCCAGGCTGTATCGTAGCTGGTTATTTGTTGTGCTGTCTCTTTAAGAGCAGGGACTCAGCTTCCTAATGTCCTCTGGGCTCTCCCAAAGCCAAGCCCACTGATTTTTTATAATATCAGGCTTTAATTCCAGGCTGATTGCATGAACTCATGAGATTTGCCCCCTCTGGGTTTGAAAGCCAAATGTTATGGGAGTCTCTTGTTCCCTGTGCAGGCTCCCTGGTATGATAGCCTGTTTTTTTGCCTTTCTCTGTGTCCCCAGCTACCTCCCCACTATGGATGGCCACAGTCCATTTAGCTCCCCAACCACATTTTTGCCCTTCCTACCTTCTTCAGTGTGGTCTCTTCGTGACCTTTAGTTGTGGAGTTTGTTCTGCCAGTCTTTGGGTTATTTTCTGGGTTATTTACATTGATGTGAGTGTTATCTAGTTGTTTGTATGGGAGGAGGTGAGCTTAGGGTCCTCCTACTCCACCATCTTCCCACCCTCCCCGAATATCTGGAAACCTTTAATTTTGCCAGTGAGAGTCCCGTTAATTATTAGCTGATCAGCATTTTGCTAATTTCACCAATAAATGCCCATTTCTGACTTTCACTGTGCTGCTGAGATATGGTAACAGAAATGTTTATAGCATGTGCCTTCAG
>NW_023193127.1:0-938 GCF_002007445.2 Ailuropoda melanoleuca
ACGTCCTGGCTGTGTGACCTTATGCAAATTATTGGAATCGTTTGTGTGTCAGTTTCTTTACGGGGATGGAGGTCGAATATACCGCATGGGGTGGCCACGGAGATTTAACGAAGCAATGTCAGAGCGTGCTTACACGGAAGCTGGCATCGAATAAACACTGCGTGAATGCAACTTGTTACTATTATTTGAGTTTTATTAAATGTTTTTACATATTCCACTTTGTTCTAAAAATGATTTAAGGCTAGTTTTTCTTGCAGTTAAAAAAAAAAAGGCAAACCCAAGTTTTAGTAATGATTTTGCAGCCACTGTCATAGCATGGGTCTCAGATATTTCCTGACTACAGACATGGAAATTGAGAAACCAATGCTGTGGTCGGTAGCACATTTTCCTAAACCATCAATCCTTTCCCAGATATCTGCTTCATAAACAAATTTTCTCTCTGCACATGTGTATGTGTGCCTTACATTGAAGCTACACTAATTTTCTGAGTGAAAACTATTTTGCATATTAGCAAATGCAATCAAATTAATACTGATACATCAGCTGTTTGTGCTATGAATGTACTCTGCATTTATCTTTTCAGTTCATTTTAAATGGCATATGATAAATATTTCATTACCCTGCGTGCCAAAGTCTGTTTGGCAATAGCAGGCGTGTTTTAGTTATAAAGCTCTCTCTTCAGGCACCTAGCATCAAATCATTGCCAAAAAACGAGGCAAAACTCCTAGTTATTTTCTGACGGTTATTGAGTTTGTGACTGAGTGAAATGAAGTAATGCATGCTTCCGTTTAAGAAAAGAGCATTTGCTCCTCCAGCTGAGCCAACAACTCCTTGAGTCCATTTATCTCCCAGCTTTGGCCAGTACTAGATTCTTCAGGGGAAGGTGGCTGTAGTTTTGCGTGTTCATTTTTGGCCTCTGTTTTATATTTATTTACACA
>NW_023193128.1:0-734 GCF_002007445.2 Ailuropoda melanoleuca
CCATAACGCCGGGATCACGCCCTGAGCCAAAGGCAGACGCTTAACCACTGTGCCACCCAGGCGCCCCCTGAGTCTTCTTGTTGACATGATGTATCACACTGATTGATTTGCGAATGTTGAACCACGCTTGCATCCCAGGTATGAATCCCACTTGGTCATGATGGATAATCNATGATGGATAATCCTTTTAATGTACTGTTGGATTCTATTAGCAAGGATCTTGTTGAGGATTTTGGCATCCATATTCATTAGAGAAATCGGTCTGTAATTCTCCTTTTTGAGGGGGTCTTTGCCTGGTTTGGGGATCAAGGTAATATTAGCCTCATAGAATGAGTTTGGTAGCTTTCCTTCTGTTTCTATTTTTTGAAATAGCTTTAGGAGAATAGGTATTATTTCTTCTTTGAATGTTTGGTAGAATTCCCCAGGAAAACCGTCTGGGCCTGGAGTTTTATTATTTGGAAGGTTGTTTATCACTGACTCAATTTCTTCATAGTTAATTGGCCTATTTAAGAAATCTATTTCTTCCTGTTTCAGTCTTGGTAGTTTATAGGTTTCCAGGAAGGCCTCCATCTCTTCCAGATTGCTTAGTTTTTTGACATATAGCTGTTGATAAAAATTTCTAATAATCCTTCCTATTTCAATGTTGTTGGTCGTGACCTCTCCTTTTTCATTAATAATTTTATTAATTTCGATCCTTTCTCTTTTCTTTTGGATAAGTCTTGCCAGTGGTCTAT
>NW_023193129.1:0-619 GCF_002007445.2 Ailuropoda melanoleuca
CTCTGACCCTTTACCAAAAATGTTTGCTCCCTGATCTAGATGGCACTGAACTGAACCACTTCCACTGAAGACAATCTTAAAGGTCTAGTTCCAAATCCAACATAAATATGACTTTGAAAGTGAAAACTTACAAAGTATATACTTAAAGATGCATATATAGGTAATCTTTTTAATCATCATGGAGGGTAAGTTTGCAGTCTTTCTGAAAAACAGTGTTATCTTTTGATATTTAATATATGGAAGCACTTTACCTGGAATGTTAATTTCTGTTTTGTTTCTATTTTAGGGGTGAAATGAGAAACTTCTAAATAAATAGTATAACATAATTAAGCAGTTACTGAAATGCCAGGGCAATACATTTTGGCTTAAAACGGATTTAATTGACTATTGCTTTTAAAATTTTTAAGGTATTTTTAAAATGTTTTAAGATACATTTTTTGGTAAAAAATATATACATATATACATNTTTTTGGTAAAAAATATATACATATATACATACATATACATAATGAAATACACACACATATATAATAAAATACACACACACATATATATCCACACACAGATAATATATATATATATATATATATATATAGAGAGAGAGAGAGAGAGAGAGAGA
>NW_023193130.1:0-564 GCF_002007445.2 Ailuropoda melanoleuca
TAGGGCTCACTGTTGGTGTTGTATGTCCTTTGGATTTTGACAAATGTATAGTGAATGTGTCTACCATTGTACTATCATATGCAATAGTTTCGCTGCCTTAAAAATCCAGTGTCCCATCTATTCATCCATCCCTCCCACTTAACCCCTGGTAACCATAGTTTTTTATTGGTTAGTTGGTTGGTTGGTTGTGTTTTGTTTTCCACTCTCTTTATNCACTCTCTTTATATAAATTTTGCCTTTTTCAAAATGTCATAGAGTTGGGATGGCACAGTGTGTAGCCTTTTCAGATTGGCTTCTTTCACTTGGCAGTATGCTTTTAAGGTTCTGTGGCTTTTTAGAACAAAATAGGATTAAATTTTTAGAACAAGATAGGATTAAATTAAATTTAGAACAAATTAGGATTAAAGACTGGGAACAGTCAGGAATAATATGTTACCATAAATTGGGGTCACTTGATTTTTCTAACATTTAACGTTAAAGCACTTGCCTTTAAGCAATATTGATGAATGTTGATTTATTTATATTTAATGCCAGCCTCATTTGATACGTGCATTGTAGGCATTT
>NW_023193131.1:0-608 GCF_002007445.2 Ailuropoda melanoleuca
TTTTGTATCCCGCCACATTACTGAATTGCTCTATAACTTCTAATAGTTTGGGAGTGGATTCTGTTGGGTTTCCATATAGAGTATCATGTCATCTGCGAAGAGAGACATTTTGACTGCTTCTTTGCCGGTTTGGATACCTTTTATCCCTTTTTGTTGCCTGATAGCTGTTGCAAGGACTTCTAGTACTATGTTNTTGCCTGATAGCTGTTGCAAGGACTTCTAGTACTATGTTGAATAATAGTGGCGAGAGTGGGCATTCTTGTTGTGTTCCTGATCTTAAGGGAAAGGCTTCCAGCTTTTCCGCATTGAGAATGATATTTGCTATAGGCTTTTCATAGATGGTTTTTATGAGATTGAGGAATGTACCTTCTATCCCTACACTCTGAAGGGTTTTAATCAGGAAAAGATGCTGTATTTTGTCAAATGCTTTTTCTGCATCTATTGAGAGAATGCTATGATTTTTGAATTTTTCTTTCTGGATAAAATCTAAGACACTGATTTGTGAGTGTTGAACCACCCTTGCATCCCAGGGATGATTCCCACTTGGTCATGATGGATAATCCTTTTCATGTACTGTTGGATTCTATTAGCCAGGATCTTGTTGAGGA
>NW_023193132.1:0-3445 GCF_002007445.2 Ailuropoda melanoleuca
AAAAAAAAACCAAAAAACTGTTGTGCTTTGTTTCCGAAGTTCTGCTGTTATAATTCATATTAGAATGTTACATCCACAGGAAGTTAGATGTCTTCATGGTAACCACAGAGAAAACAGCTACGGAATAGATACAAAGGAAATTAAGAAGGGATTTATACATTTCACGCAGAAAATTTAACTGAAAAGAAGAGAGGAATGCAGGTAATGAGGGACAAGAAAGCCACAGGGCATATAGAAAACAGACAGGAGTACGTTCTTAGCAGTTACTTTATATGTAAATGAAGTAAGCTCTCAAATCAAAGAACAGATTGGCAGAATGAAAAAAAAAAACAAAACCCCACATGAACCAACAATATGCTGCCAACAAGAGACTCACTTTTGACCCAAAGACATGAACAGGTAGAAAGTGAACAGATGGAAAAAGAGTTTCCATGAAAACAGTAACCAGAGGAGAGCCGGAATGGCTCTACTAATATCAGACAAAACAGACTCCAAGTAAAAAAGTTACACAAGAGTAAAGGACATTATATATTAATAAAGGGTTCAACAGAGCAAGATAACAACAGTTACAAACATTTACACACCTAGTGACAGAACTGAAGGCAGAATAGCAGCTGGAGACTTCAACATTCCTCTCCTAATAATGGTTACAAAAACCAGACCAGAGAAGTAGGCAAACGGAGGACTTAACATAATAAGCCAAGTAGATTTGATAGATTAATACAGAACACCCCACCCAGCAAGAAGAGCATATGGGACATTTTCCAAAATAGACCAAAAGTTAGGCCACAAATTAAGCCTCAGTAGATGTTAGATATCTTGTTTGCAAAGTATCTTCTTGGACCACAACATGATGAAGTTGAAATCAATAACATACATAGAACTGGAAAATTCACCAAATTGTGAAAACTAAACACCACTTTATAACAACCAATGGATCAAAGAAGAAATCACAGGGAAATTAGAAAATACTTAGAGATGAATGAAAATAAAAACACAACATACCAAAACTTATGGATTGCAGCAAAAGCAGTGCTAAGAAGGAAATTTATAGCTATACATGCTTGCATTAAAACCAGGAAAGATTTCAAATCAACAACATAAGGAAGTAGAAAAATAAGAACAAACTAAATTCAAAGCTACCAGAAGGAAGGGGATAATAAAGATTAGGGCAGAGATATACGACGTATAGAATAGAAAAACAATAGAGAAAAATCAACGAAACAAAAAGTTGGTTCTTCAAAAAGATCAACAATATTGACAAACCTTTAACTAAATGAACTAAGAAAAAGAGAAGACTCAAATTACTAAAATCAGAAATAAAAATGGTGACATTACTACCATTTCTACAGAAGTAAAATGGATTTTAAGAAAGCACTATGAATAACTGCATGCCAATAAATTGGGTAACCTAGATGAAACGGACAAATTTCCAGAAACATAAAACCTACCCAGACTGACTCATGAAGAAATAAAAAATCTGAATAGATCTACAACTAGTAAGGAGATTGAATCAGTGATCAATAATCTTTCAACAAAGAATAGCCCTGGACCCGATGGCTTCACTGGTGAGTTCTGCCAAACATTTAAAGAAGAAATAATACCAATCCTTCTCAAACTTTTCCAAAATTTCAAAGAAGAGAGAACACGTCCTAATTAATTCTAAGGCCAGCATTACCCTGATACCAAAGCCAGACAAAGATACCACAAGGGAGAAAACGCCACAGACCAATATTCCTGATGATCACTGATGCAAAAATACTCAACAAAATACTTGCAAACAGAATTTAGCAGTATATTAAAAGGATTATACACTGTGACCAAGGGGGATTTTTCCCCTGGAATGCAAGGATGGTTCAAAACATGAACATCAATATGATACACACCAATAAAATGATGGGAAAACACATGACCATCTCAGTTGATACAGAAAAAGCATTTGACAGAATACCATACCCTTTCATTATAAAAACACTCAACAAAATAGGAATAGAAGGAAACTATCTCCACATAAAAAATCTATATATGAAAAATTCATAGCAAACATAATACTCAATGGTGAAAAAAAATAAAGGCTTTTCCTCTAAGACAGGAAGAAGATAGACTCCTCCTGTTATGACTTCTATTCAACATAGCACTGGAATTCTTAGCCAGAGCAATTAGGCAAGAAAAAGAAACAAAATACATCCAAATTGGAAAGGAAGAAGCAAAAGCATCATCTCTGTTTGCTGATGATATGATCTTACATGTAGAAAATGGTAAAGACTCCATAAAAAAGCTATTAGATCCAATACATGAATTCTGCAAAGTGGCAGGATACAAAGCCGACACACAAAAAGCAGTTTTCCATACGTGAGCAATGATCTGAAAAGGAAATTACAAAACTAATGCCATTTACAATATCATCCAAAAGGATAAAAGACTTAGGAATTAACCAAGAAGGTGAAGACTTGTACAATGACAACTACAAAACACTGCTGAAAGGAACTAAAACATAAATAAATGGAAACACATCCCATGATCACGGACTGGAAGACTTACTATTGTTAAATGTCAACACCACCCAGTACCCTAAAGATTCAGTGGAATCCCCATCAAAATCCAATGGCTTTTTTCTGTAGAAACAGTAAAACTCATCCTAAAATTCATACTGAATCTCGAGAAAACCCAAAACAGCCAAAATAATCCTGAAAATGAAGAACAAAACTGGAGGACTTACACTTCCTGGTTTTAAAACTAACCGCAAATCTCTATTAATCAACACAGCATACCACTGGAGTAAAGGCAGATACACCAACGGAAGAGAATGGAGAGCCCATAGGTAAACCCTCACAGGTACGGTCAGTGGGGAAAGAAGCATCTTTTCAATAAACAGTGCTGAAAAACTGGATATCCACAGGCAGAAAAATGAAGTTGGATGTCTACTTAATGCCAGACACAAAATTTAACTCAAAATGGATCAAAAACCTAACCCTAAATGTGAGACCTGAAACTATAAAACTTAAGAGAAAATGCAGGAGAAAAGCTCCGGGATATTGGATTTGGCAGTGATTTCTTGGATATGACACCAAAGGCAGAGGCAACAAGAGTAAAAAGACAAACTGAACTTTATGAAAATTTAAAAAATTTTGTGCATCAAAAGTGCGATCAACAGAGTAAAAAAGGTAACCTGCAGAATGGCAGATAATGTTTGCAAATGGCACATTTGATCAGGATCCACGTCCAGAATATAGAGAACTTCTAAACCTCAGCCACAGGATCCCAGTTCAGAAACGAGCAGGGTTTACTCCTGTGCACCTGGTATACCACACTGTACACGAGCTGTACAACCGAACTAATGTTGTATGCCGACTGTTTCTCAATTAAGAACACAGCTGTGGGGAGGTTAAGATGGCGGAGGAGTAGGGGACCCCTTTTTCAGCCGGTCCCCTGAGTTGAGCTGGAT
>NW_023193133.1:0-1880 GCF_002007445.2 Ailuropoda melanoleuca
ACACTACTTCCACAACATCGTGTACTCAGGAGATTCTTCTGCCACCAAATCAGGATTCAAATGAGGAAAACTGTGAATATCAGGGTGCAGATGCCCCTTTGAATCTGCATTTTTGTATCCTTTGGGTAAATACCTAGTAGGGCAATTGCAATTTTTCTATTTTTAACTTTATGAGGAGCCTCCATACCGTTTTCCAGAATGGCTACAACGACTGGTCACATTTCAAGTGACCAGTAGCCACATGACAGTCATGGCTATTGTGTTGGATAGTGCAGGTATAGTTCGAGAAGTCTGAGGACTAAATATAGAACTTAAAAATGTTGAGGTTAAATAAATAACTGAATTGTCTTTGTTTTTTCAGAATATAGTTTCTTTGCCTAGAGGGAATAAGTATTATTATTCAAATTTAATCATACCAAGGAATTACTAAATTCAACTCCTGAAACCAATATTACACTATATATTAACTGACTAGAATTTAAATAAAAATTTGAAGAAAAAAAAAGGAAATGTGACCAGTTCTAATTGAGAAGTGTGATAAGTGTAAAATTACATACTGATTTTGAAGGCTTAGTATAATAAAAGAATGTAAATATCTCATTAATAATGTTTATGTTGAGTACATGTTGAAATAATACTATTTTGGATAAACTGAGTCAAATAAANCACTGAGTCAAATAAAATATATTACTAAAAGTAATTTCACCTATTTCTTTTAACCATTATTAACATGGCTACTAGAATATTTAAATTAATATATGTGGCTCACATTGGTGGCTCACATTATATCTTATTAGATTACACTGATTAAGACTGATCTCAAAGAATCTAATACCTTTAAATACCATTAATATGTTGATAATTCTCAGGTTTTTATCTCCACTCCCAACCTCATCTCAGACCTCCAGAATTGCATATCCAATGGCCTACCTGAACCTCCACTTGGACACTTATTCATCGATTTTTAAGTGTATATTCCTGTCTTTTATTTCAGTGGACCAATATCAGTGCTTGTCTTGACATAGGATAAGAAATTCTGACTAATGTGCATGATTCAAATGCAGGTTAGTCTTACTCTGTTACAAGACAATAAGTAGATTTCCCTGGTATATTTACTGACAACATATACATATTTTTATATTTTAATTCCTTCTAGGTTTTCATATGGCAATAACTGCCTTCACTGAAAATTTGGGTATTACTAGGCAAACCTAACTTTGTCTATGAGATCAATTTAAATATGGGACACATAATTTAAAAATTATAAGAGAGATTTCCATGTTTTAACAAAAAAGGCAGTGGAAAGTAATTAATGTTAGCTCTTTCTTGAGATAAGTTATAAAGCCTGTCATTTCTACCTTCTTCTTAATGCCAGTAAAGGTCATTTGTGCTCCAAGGACATATTTTTCAAGATTATCAGAGTAATACACTGGCTTGTCCTTCCCCCAGGTAAAGTCTTACTTCTTATCACACTCATGTAAGAGAATCGTGCGGTCTGACACGTCTTCAATTCAAATAGCCAATGGAGATTTGAATCAGTCTTGAGCCTGTCATACTTTTCAATAGTATATCTCGAGGTATACTTCTAAACCAAAATCTTCTTGCCTTTCTTAATGCAACTATTTTAATTTAGTTCTCTAATCATGCTTATTAGAATGTCCCCACACTCAATTGGCTTGCTCTTTAGCTCACCTAAAATGTGAAATAGCTGAAACAGAGACCCTTTACTTTCTTTGGGGTTCTTCCCAAAATTCAGATTAAAAGAAGCCTTCCCGGGGCGCCTGGGTGGCACAGCGGTTAAGCGTCTGTCTTCGGCTCAGGGCGTGATCCCGGCGTTACGGGATCGAGCCCCACATCAGGCTCCTCCACTATGAGCCTGC
>NW_023193134.1:0-440 GCF_002007445.2 Ailuropoda melanoleuca
GTCCAACTTCCTTCTTTTGCACATGTACGTCCAGTTTTCTCAGCACTAGTTTTTGAAAAGACTGCTGTCTCCGCATTCCATGTTCTTGGCATTGTTGTCAAAAATCAGGTGGCCATATATATGAGGGTTTATTTCTGACTTCTGTATTCTATTCTGGTGGTCTGTATGTCTTTATGCCAATACTGCACTGTTTTGATTACTGTAGCTTTGTAGTAATTTTGAAATAAGAAAGTGTGAGACCTTAAATTTTTTTTTTTTTTAAGATTGTATTGGCCGTTCGGGGTCCCTTGAGATTGTGAGGGAATTTTAGGATGGATTTGACTATTTTTGCAAAAAACATCATTGTGATTTTGATAGGGATTATATTAAATCCGTAGATTTCTTTGGATAGTATGGACATCTTTTTTTTTTTTTTTTTAAGTTTTTTTTTTTTTTTTTAA
>NW_023193134.1:607-1015 GCF_002007445.2 Ailuropoda melanoleuca
CGGGATCACGCCCTGAGCCGAAGGCAGATGCTTAACGACTGCGCCACCCAGGTGCCCCGATAGTATGGACATCTTAACAATATTGTCTTCCAGTCCATGAACACATCCAGTTCAGGATGTCTTTCCATTTATTTGTGCCTTCTCTGATTTTTTTCATAAACATTTTGTAGTTTTCAATGTATAAGTCTTTTGCCTCCCTGGTTTAGTTTATTCCTAAATATTTTATACTTTCTGATGTTTTTGTAAAATGGAGTTGTTTTCTTATTTTCTTTTTTTGAATTGTTCGTTGTTAGTTTATAGGAATGCAGTTGATTTTTGTGTCAGTTTTATATCCTGCAACGTTACCAAATTGTTTTAGTAGTTCTAACAGGTGTGTGTGTGTGTGTGATACTTGTGTGTGTAATATGT
>NW_023193135.1:0-819 GCF_002007445.2 Ailuropoda melanoleuca
CTCATGGAATTTAGATAGAAAATATATATAAATAAAAAGACAAGGAGAATTCTGGTTTTATATATGGTGGAGTAGCTTATGGGAAATGAACATTCCAACCTAGAACAACAACAAGACCAAATTTGGCCAAAAAAAAATTTTTTTTAATTTGAAAAATTTAAAGGCCTTCCGAGGCAATCATAACTTGAAGGTAGGATCCCAGAACAAAATGAACTACAGAGAGTTGAACCAGAAATCATGAAGGCATTTTCTCCTTGAGGGCTTTTGCCAATTAGTGACACTGAACAAAGGCCAATAATCCAACAGTTTGCCAAGAATGTGAGAAGATAGCAGATTTTATTTACAGTGCTGGAAAAATAAAGTTGAGACTTGGACAAGAAAGTTAAAAATTTAGGAGCTAAGATACCAGTGAGCAAAGACGCTCAGAGAAGTTAGCCTTTCATTCAGTGGTTTATCTCCAAGCCATATGCAGAGTAAGAGGCAGTTTCACCATTCTGAGGAGATAAAAGTTGAAGTCTCTGACACACAAGTAGCCCATAATTTCAGTTGTAATTCTGGAGAAGTTCATCCTAATAACGGAGGTGAATTCCAGGTAGATGAGCCTGTAAATAAAAGCAGACTGCAACACAGTTTTGAAAAAGTTACTTTAATATGACCTTTCTATATCTGCCTGTAAGAGAATAGGGTGAAGTGTTTTTTGGGAAAAAAAATCATCCAAAGGCTCTTAAGTTTCTCATGGTCAATGCCCAGTCTTAAAATACCTGTGGTTAAGTGGGAAAAGAAAAATAATAAAAATAGACCTAAAGATAATAGAGTTAT
>NW_023193136.1:0-1126 GCF_002007445.2 Ailuropoda melanoleuca
AAGACCTTGCTTTCTCATTTCAGCTGCTGGCCTTGCAGAGTCAGCTCTGGTGGAAACCTCCCACTGCCTGTTGTGTGAGTTTCTCATTCCAAGGAACTTGTGGTCAAAAGTGGATCCAGCTCTCCATGATAACAAAGGTATGATAATAGTTTTTGGATGACTGAATCAGAATTCATTGCAGATTATATCATTTTTCCCAACTACTCAATTTAAATTTTGAATTAAGAAACAAAATTATAATAAGTGTTCTTTATTTTTCCCTTTTAACTTTAAGTGGCCAGAACCACATGCATCTTGATGGTTTCATCTTAAAATGCCACAAAAAGCAACAGAGTTCTGACTCAGTAGTTGTCCAGTGATGAGACATACTTCTCAAAAATGAAATTCTAAGTCCTAGAGACAGGAAAGAATGTGACTGTGTAGGGTACTTTATTTTTTTTTTCTTTTCCTGACACCTGCAAATAATTCTGAATGGCATTTTTATCTAATTTGAATGAAGTGGTTTATCCCTTTTTAAAATAAACACATTCGGCATCTGAAAATATTATCTTGGCCTCTAGTGACACAATTTCTCAGCTCAACTGGTAATTTAAGAGTGTGGAATAATTTAATGTATGATGTGTATAGCATCTTGACTATAACTACACATCAGCGAGTGAAGGAAACATGAACAAAAATTTGACTGCTTTGAAAAATTAAATTCTAACATCTAGACAATGAAAATCCCCTAAATGGATCTCCTAAATTCTCCATTTTGAAACATGAACAACCGCTTGGTGTTGTGTGCAAGCAAGTCTNCATTTTGAAACATGAACAACCACTTGGTGTTGTGTGCAAGCAAGTCTTTCTTGGCCAAATTCCTGTCTTCTTGAAACCGACATCTTCGTAAGGGTGATGCTAAATGGAAGGCCAGGTTTGTTTTATGTTGTAAGTCAGAAAAGATGATAAAATTCACGATAGTTTAATGCACAAGAAAAAGAATTTCTGTAAAGCCTGTAAGTTATATAGGATCATCAAGTTGGAAGGTCCAATGAACTGAAAGAAAACCTGGTCAAATTTCCTTACTTTTACACATAAGGTAATTAAAAAGTGAAGGGATGGGGCAAATGAGCCAACATCATAGAAC
>NW_023193137.1:0-2853 GCF_002007445.2 Ailuropoda melanoleuca
TACTTATCAACATCAAGCAAAAGCTAGTGACACCCTGATATGAAAGTTGATTATTTAGATCTTACAGATCTCCCCTACTCTTTCCTCTACTCAATATTTTTGTTGAACTCTTTTAGTTTAGGCAATATGTTTTAAATTTTCATTAATTCTTTCTTGTTCTCTGACTGCTCCTGTTTCATAACTCATCCTTGTTTTGCAGACAAAATATCATCTTGAATCTGAGGAAGCAAACTTAACATCTTGACAAGTTTTATTCCTGGACCTCTTTCTTCAGAGGACAATTGTTCTGCTCATTCCTTTTTCCTCTTCTTTGCTGCTTAAAATTTTCCTCTACAGTCTCATGATCTTTGGTGGATTGCTCTTGTTTAAAATGAATGAGGTTGAGGGTGCCTGGGTGGCTCAGTTGGTTAAGCATCTGCCTTTGGCTCAGGTCATGATCCCAGGGTCATTGAGCCCCGCTCCGGGCTCCTCACAGAGTAGGAACCTGCTTTTCCCTCTCCCTCTGCCTCCCACTCCCCTTACTTGTGCTGTCTCTGTCAAATAAATATTTTTAAAAAAATAAAATGAATGAGGTTGAAAATAGAGGTGGCTGGTGAGACCAAGCCTCACCCTGAATGAGAAGCTTGGCCTGGAACTCTGCACACCTAGGTGGCTGCCCTTCTTGCCCCCTTTTAGGGTATTGGCAGGAAAAGGCAGAGCAACTAGCCCTAAGTCCCCTTCCTGTCGAAGGGAGTCTCCATGTGGGAGCCCCAGACTATCCCCCAGGGCAAACTGCTCAATATCTTTGGAGTAACTATCTGATTTCAGCCTGGAGCTGACAAGCCATAAGACCACTCATCCTACAGACAGTCCCTTCATCAATCACCTCCATCTCTGGCCTGCCTCCCACTCCTTCTCCAGGGCTGCCAGGTCCATCGTGAGGAAGAAGCATTTCTATCTCTGCTACAAAGAGCTCCTGCATATACTCAGCTGGGACAGGAATCCCCCCCCCACAGCATTTATCCACTTGTATGATACAGTGGCTTTCCTGGCCCAGAAATTCACAACATCTCTCATCTTTAAAGATTTATTCCCCTCTGTCCTTCCTGTCATTTCGTTATTATTTGGTTAAGAAGTGAAAACAAAAGCAAAAACGACCCCCCCTTCCGGCAACCCACCATGAATTCTCCCAGGAGCCACCACTCTTCCTCTTCCCGTGAGCAGCCTGCGGCGATCTCTGAAAATGATCTGCTATTCGCCTGACCCAGAAAATCCTACAAAATCATGCAAATCAAGAGGTTCAAATCTTCGTGTTCACTTTAAGAACACATGTGAAAGTGCCCAGGCCATCTAGGGTATGCAGATCCAAAAAGCCGCTGTATGGCAGCAGTGTGAGCCGCTCCAGCGCCACAAGAGCCACGGCCCGGGGCTGCGCATGGGCTCAGTGGCCCATAAAGGGTGCTGAATTTTTACCGCACAGGCTTAAGCATGTGCAGGGTCTAGATGCAGATTCTCTGGCCATTGAGCACATCCAGGTGAACAAAGCCCCCGAGATGCGGTGCAGAATTTACACAGTTCATGGTCAGATTTAACTCGCATATGAGCTCTCCCTGGACACTGAGATGATCCTTATTGAAAAAGAGCAGACTGTTCCCAAACCAGGAGGGAAGGCTGCACAGAAGAAAAAGATATCCCAGAAGAAACAAAACCTTATGGCCTGGGAATAATTTCAGCATAAAATAAATGCAAATAAAAGTGAGTGCAAGGAAAAAAAAAAAAACCTGGAAGCCCCTCCTCCCCCCACGAACATTTATTTAAATGTCTTTTGTTCTTTTTGCTTTAAGTCTTTTCTTATCTACTAATTCCTTTAATACCTGGCTCAGTACTCACCACTTCCAAGGGACTGACTCTCTGGACAGCAACTGAAACACTCTTAATCCACCAAGTCCTTTCAGTTATTCTGTATATAGTTATACTAGGTTCTTTCGCTTGTTTATATTTTTGCCTGTTTTTGGAACACTTGCAAGACTCTTTCTCTCACTCGTAAAGCTCCTCTGAGATAGGGAGGAGTACAGATGACACTTCTACGACACCTTCCTTCCTCCACTATCCCACTCCCACCAAAAGTACTCATAAATAAAGCAAGGCACACAGGACGCACTAAAAGTACACTGAATAAAATAAGAAGGAGGTATTCATCCAGCATTATTATTTAGTAACTGTTTCCTTTCAGATTCAGTAAAGCCCACTATGTACCAAGCCTAACTTCAAAAGCCCTGGGGATTCCAGAGTAATAAGCATTCCAGGTACTCCTGGAAAAAAGGGATGGTGACTTAGTCCAAAGCTTCAGAAAGGGGTCTTTGCCATTGTCATTCACATTTCCTCCCTACTTCACATAAAACCCAGTGGGTTCCAAGCACAGGTCTCTACTCAGAACTCCTATGTCTTCACATTTGTCTTCTTCCTTCTAATAACTGGTCAGAATATAAAAACAAGTCCCCCAACATAAAGAATGCCGTCAACACACACTCTTGAGCTCCACATCTGGAGCCGGGTTTAGGCTCAGTCAGCAAAGATCTGCACTCTTAAAAAACACAGGTGATTAACCTTCAGTGACGGAGCTGGGCTGACTGAATTTTACTGCCCTCCTGCATCACAGTGTCAGTCGACTCACAGCTCTAAGGGTTATATAACAGAAGGTCTGGGCTTAACTTCCTAGAAGCAACCCCCAAAGAAGAAAACCAGGAAAGGTAAAACCTTTCTTACAGGATATTACTAAACTTGCTGGATTTGGGAGAGAAATATTCTGTTCTGGGTTGACAAGCCAAAACAAATGAGGGTAAAAGCTGAGGCCCAAAACTTTGGTCTGTTTTT
>NW_023193138.1:0-819 GCF_002007445.2 Ailuropoda melanoleuca
AATTTAAGCAAACAATAAGTATACTTTCTGGATTTGCAATGAGAATTCTTGGCCTCTTCAGCACATCCTAACGTCAATGATAATTTTTGGTCAGTAAATTTATGATAAGTTATACTGTTGCCATTATCAAGCAGTGGAATTTAAAAGTATCTATCACTTTTGTGTTTTTCAGTTCAACGAGCAAATTAAAAACAAAATTGAAGTTAATCAGTACTGGTATGAGTGTGGGAAACTTAACCCTCTCACTCATGGTTAATATACAATCTTCTTTGGAGAGATATTAACTAACAGGTACCAAAAGAGCAAAAGAGTGTATTGCTTTTGACCCATAAATTGTACTTTTAGGAAAAAACTTTAATAGAATTGTTGGGAAATTAAACAGCTTTATATATAAACTTGTTAACTTTTGAAAATTGGAACAACTTAAAATCATGTCAGATGAGGGGTGTTTAAGTAACTCGTAAAATACACAGCGTTGGAAGGGTGCCTGAGTGGCTCAGTTGGTTAAGCATCCGTCTCTTGGTTTCGGCTCAGGTCATGATCTCAGGGTCATGAGATTGAGCTCCGTGTCGGGCTCNTCACTTGCATGCTCTCCCTTGCTCTCTCTCTCTCAAATAAATAAATAAAATCCTAAAAAAATATACAGAGTGGAATATTACTTTGCAACTTTTAAAAATGATTGGGATTAATCTTATTGGCATGGTCTCATAATATATCAACTAGAAAAAATAATATTTCAAATAACCTTAGTAGATGAGGGCCAATTCATTCTATTTTGAGCCCTATTGGTTCATAGTACAAAACTTATTATGTAATTAT
>NW_023193139.1:0-542 GCF_002007445.2 Ailuropoda melanoleuca
GACTTGTCTTGTCACCACCATGAACTTTCAATGTCATGCTGGTGCTTTGAAAGTGAACAGGCTGGCACCAGCCAACAATGGCAAGACAAAGACATGGATCCTAGAAAAATCTGCACGGGGAAGGAAGCAGTGATTCTCTAGGCCTTGTCCTTCTATAGGGAAATCCCAAGCAGTAGCTATGTGAGTCCTCACAAAACTCCCCAACTAAGAAAGCAAACCCAGGGGTGGATTCCAGAGCCATCTGCATCCTAATAAACATTGGGAGGATGCAGAATTTCTCTGAAGTAGAGAGACAAATGGAGCCCTCAACAGTTGCTCATTTTAAACCCACCCTCCAGACTCCTGGAAGTAGCTTTACTCTGGATCCCTGACCACAACTTCTTGACCAGTCTCCTAATCTCTGAATGTGGACCTTGGTTTTTGGATCAGAACCGTCTGGAAATAATGCAGTAATCTTAGGGCTAACTCTCTGCCCTTAGGAGAGCCTCATGACCTTACCCCTGCTTCCCCATATCATTGCCTGGCTAGGTCCGAGTGTTGGC
>NW_023193139.1:571-2668 GCF_002007445.2 Ailuropoda melanoleuca
TGCCTAAATGAAGCCTATCTGACACGTATGTTCTCTGCAAGGCCCATTACAATTGTCTTCCACTTAGGAACAACATGCAGCACTTCAGAGCTATACTCGGAAGCCATTTTAAACATCAAAATCACCAAAAAAAACCACAAAATGTGAAAAACATAGCACTAAATAGACCAGAAAAAGGACACTTGTTTGCATCATAGAAACTGAAACAAGGCAGAGTATTGTTTTGTTTCGCTTCAGCTGGGAACATGTGTGTCTGTGACTCAAACTCTTTCCAACTCTGTGCATGTTCACAAATGGCTATGAAAGTGAAGCTAGCATTGATTTGGGGGTTACAAATAAATTTCAGTGAGCAGGTGAATTTACAAAAATGGAATCTGCAAATAATGAAAGCTGCTGTACTTGGTAATTTCTTAAATGTAAAGGTGTTAAAAAGAAGAGGAAGAATTAAAGAAAAGTCTGAAGTTTCTAGTTGCTATTACCAGAAAACGGGGTAATAGGTTTTAGATAAACAAAAGCACCAAATATTCTATTAAAGAGTGTTTCTCAAATTTTAATGCATAAAATTACCAAGATATCCTGCTGCAAACACAAATTCTGCTTTAGTAGGTTTCAGAGGTTTGAATTCTGAATTTCTCACAAACTGCCCAATGACATCAGGCATTGGTCTATGAGCACACTGTGGTCTATGAGCACACTGTGAGTAGAAAGTCTTGATAGCTATTTACCAGGTTCCTGATTTAAGCAATACACTTAATCTCTGTGTCCTAGTTACCTCATCTATGCAGTGGGTAAGATAATATCTATACTGGTTTATTATAGGATTAAATAAAACAATGCATATAAAGCTCTTAAAACTGAGTATGGTACATAGTAAGCCCTCAATAAAGGTTATTGACGATAATGATGATGAAAAAGTATGCTCCCATTTTTTTTTAAAGGTTTTATTTATTTATTCGAAAGAGACAGAGACAGCCAGTGAGAGAGAGAGGGAGCACAAGCAGGGGGAGTGGGAGAGGAAGAAGCAGGCTCATAGCGGAGGAGCCTGATGTGGGTCTCCATCCCAGATCGCTGGGATCACGCCCTGAGCTGAAGGCAGACGCTTAACCGCTGTGCCACACAGGCGCCCCATATGCTACCATTTCTTACATTCCAAAAACAAGCATACGTACATAACAAAATATTCTTATTTAATTTTGCTTTTTCTTCTTTTAGTATCCAAACTTAAGCAAGTAGTTTATTACTATTCTATCAATTTCTTAAATTGCTCTTCATTCCTTAGCTTCTTTCCCTACCACTCTCTAAGAAAAGGTCCCACTAGCATTACCAGAAATAACTTTTTAGGTCAATAAGATGGAGTCTGCTCAGTCTTATGTTATTATATTATTAGATATCTTTGTATAACTGGCCCTGCTGATCTTTCCCTCCTTGAAACTATTTCCTTGATGTGGTACATTAGATCATTGCTCCTAATTCTTCTTTCTTTGAATTAGAAATATGTATCTGAGCACCTTATCATGTGACTTTGCAGAACCTCCCTCTAGAGTGGATAAAATATACTTCCTGCCACATTGATGTTGGGCTGGACCATGCGACTTGCTTTGGCTGATGAAATTTTGGCAGAGAGAGAATGTATCAGTTTTAAGGCACAGTCTTAAGAGGCAATGTGTATCTTTACTCAGAGCCTTGAGTGTCTGTGATGTGCCATTATAAAAACATCCCAGAGGCAGCAGCCTACCCTTCAGCCTGGGCACCAGAATGAAGATATGTGGGTAGATCTGAAACTACCAAGAGGCTTGGGGTCCAGCCTGGTGCATCTTGGCACTGCTCAGATAAACTGAAGTACAGCCAGCCTGCAGACCCATGAGCATAAAAATAAATTGGTTTTGTTGTAAGATTTTGCAGTTGTTACACAGGAAAAAAATGTCAACAGCAAAAACTATGATAAATATACTCGAGTTCTGTTGTTTCCACCCTCTCTTAATTCTTAGATTTTCTTCTCAGTCGCTGTTTTGGGTGTGCTTCCCTCTAAAAAAACTAAAAATATTTATGCCTTTAGGATTTGTTCTTAGTTCAACATCCCTTTTCACTCTTTAAATT
>NW_023193140.1:0-168 GCF_002007445.2 Ailuropoda melanoleuca
CCTGGAGTTTTGTTTTTTGGAAGGTTGTTTATCACTGACTCAATCTCGTCATAATTAATTGGCCTGTTTAAGAAATTAGGGGCGCCTGGGTGGCACAGTGGTTAAGCGTCTGCCTTCGGCTCAGGGCGTGATCCCGGCATTATGGGTTCGAGCCCCACATCAGGCTCC
>NW_023193140.1:491-579 GCF_002007445.2 Ailuropoda melanoleuca
TTCTTTTGAATAAGTCTTGCAAGTGGTCTGTCAATTTTATTGATTCTCTCAAAGAACCAGCTTCTAGTCCTGTTGATCTGCTCTACTG
>NW_023193141.1:0-281 GCF_002007445.2 Ailuropoda melanoleuca
CACACTGCCTGGGTCCTGGTCAATAATTTGGACTCTGGGCATCCCCGCAACCTCTCCTCATCAAAATGACGAGGAGGAGAAATCCCCCCTGCCCCCAGGAAGGAAAAGATAATGAGTCTGTGGCTGCCACAGAACTGATGGATCCATTGGATATAACCAAATTGTCAGAAATGGAGTTCAGAGTAACAATGGTCAAGATGATGTGTAGGCTTGAAAATACTGTTAATGAAAATATTAACGAGAATATAGAATCTCTAAGGGCGGAAATGAGAGCGAATCTG
>NW_023193141.1:355-566 GCF_002007445.2 Ailuropoda melanoleuca
GCCAGGGTAAATGAGGCAGAAGAACGAATTGGTGAATTGGAGGATGGGATGGTAGAAGAGAAAGTTATGACAGAAACTTGGTTCAAAAAAATCCAATCTCAAGAACATAGACTACGGGAGATTACTGACTAAATAAAACGTTCCAATGTCAGACTCATCGGCATCCCCAAGGGGGTGGAGAAAGAGAGAGGTCTACAAGAGCTATTTGAAC
>NW_023193142.1:0-714 GCF_002007445.2 Ailuropoda melanoleuca
AAGAAGAGGCTGAAATACCACCTCACCATAAACCCTACCTCAACATGGCAAACTACAAATTGGGAAGGAACCCAAAACCCAGAGCTTCTTTCTGAGAAGGAAAGGGTTTGAACCCCACATCACGCACCCCAGTTTTTAAGACCTGAACCTGAGAGAAAAGTTCCTAAAATAACTGGCTTTGAAAACCAATGGAACCAGTATCCACAAGACCCACAAGACTGTAATGAACTGAGAAACACTTCTTAAAGTGCTCATGCAGTTGGGCTCACTCAACCCAGGGCCTAGCTCAGAGGCAGCTGCACAGAGACCTTAAATGAAAGAGGCTCACTATTTAAGTGTTGATTTGAGAAGTAGGCATCCAATTTAACACACATATCTAAGAGTCTGCAGAACACTCTGTGGGGACAGAGACTGGTGGGCATCATATTAGCACTCTCCCTCTCCTTTGCTCTAGCCAATGGGTACCGTCCTCCCCCACCTTTTTTCTTTGTTCAGTGAGTACCATCTTTATGCTCCCCCTCTGCCTTACTATAGCCAGTGCGGGGCATCTTCCNAGGGCATCTTCCCATTCTCCAGATCACCAGTACCTCACAGAAGAGATCTTTTACATGCATCTGGTGTCCTAATTTTTGCAGCTACCACTCAGGGAATGCCCCTTGGTGGCCAGGCCCTGGAGGCCAGGGGAGTTTGCATTCCTGGGTCCCATGGGATTGA
>NW_023193143.1:0-749 GCF_002007445.2 Ailuropoda melanoleuca
AATAGTGAGGCTTAAAGAAACTAATAGCTGCTCCATCTCAACTTCTATCCCACCTGGTGCTATGACCCACAGTCAGGAGTGACTCCTATACCTGAGCTTTGCATTGAGTGCAGATGTCACTTGGTTGCAATTCTCTGATTAACTCTTCTCCCTGCTCTCTGTGGGTGGCAGTGGATGGCAATCATCTGTGTAAGCCTAGAAAATTTCTGTGTATTTCTTTCTGGTTTGCCAGGGGTACTCGAGAAGAGGAAGTGTTTATTCCTTTTTGAAAAGATAGCACTTTTGGAGGAAATGTCTGCAGCCTTTCAGTGCTTGGCAATCACTTGAAAAGATTTCTCCATGGATTACCCATTAATAGTTCTCATTCTGCAATCACAGGTGCAGAAAAGATTGGAACCAGGTTCAGAAATCGTGGATTTCTCACAGGAAAATTAAGCTTAGCCTATGAAATCTATAACAAGTGCTACAAAATCAATACCCAGGAATCTGTTGCATTTCTATGCACTGATAACAAACTATCAGAAAGAGAAATAAATAAAACAATCCCATTTANCACAACACAAATAAATGGAAAGATACTCCATGCTCATGTATTGAAAAAATTAATATGTTAAAATGTCCATACTACCCAAAGCAATCTACAGATGCAATGCAATTCCTATCAAAATTCCAATAGCGTTTTTTACAGAAATAGAACAAACAATCCTAAAAGGTGTATGGAACCACACACACACACACACACACACACA
>NW_023193144.1:0-743 GCF_002007445.2 Ailuropoda melanoleuca
TCTGGGGGAGGGGCCTGCCGCGCCAATACTCAGGCAACCCTCTTTGGGTAGAGTCTCCGTGTTCCATGTGACGGGGATTGGGATGAGCACACTGTGAGCCGCTATTTCCAGGCTTTTGTTCTCTGGCGGCTTTCCCAGGCGGTCTGCTGTGCCTCTTCTGAGAGTCAGAGCAGCAGTAGCCGAATCTCAGCCTCTGTCTCAGAACAGAGGGTTCGCAGACCGTTCTCCACTGATGTTCTGGCCACTTTAACTCTGTTTCTGTTGGTGCTGCTCAACCCTGCAGCATCCCGGGCTGTGCGCCCCACACCCGGCGTCCCAGCCCTCACTTCCAGGGCCGGCACGTCTCTGTCCTTTGTGTTTCCAACCCCNGTTTCTAACACCACCAGCCACCAGCCTCCAGCCGCCCCCGCGCACTCCCGGAGCTCCCGGTCTCAGTCTGTTTCCAGTGAGCACACCAGGATTCCGGAGATCCCGTGAGATGCCTGGTGGCGCGCGTTCCCCGGCTCACCGTCTCAGTCTGCTCTCTCACGGGTGCCGGTCTGCGAGTCCACACGCTCCCCCTTGCAGGTGGCTACCGCTTCCCGGCGCCTGAACTCAGTGGTTCCCTCCCCCTTCCGTTTATCTTCCGATATCTGTGTGCAGTTTCATGGCTCCCCGCTTCGTACCTCAATACTCAGTGCTGGAGATGTTCATTTGTAGAGATCCAGATGTATCTTCCTGCGTCTCAGGCTGATTCCGTGGAT
>NW_023193144.1:843-1539 GCF_002007445.2 Ailuropoda melanoleuca
TTTTTTTAATAACCTCCATGCCCAGTGTGGAGCCCTGTATGGGGCAAGAATTCACGACCCTGAGAGCAAGAACTGAGCTGAGATCAAGAGTCAGGAAACTAACTGAACCACCAAGGCACTCATATATATATGTAGAGGGAGAGAGAGAGAGAGATTTTCCTCAAATAGGAACAGTTGATCAAATGAAACAAAATTTTAATATATTTGAGATGATCCAATAATTATTGTCTTGACCCATAAATATGATGAATTTTATTAATCATTTGTATCATATTGAACTATTATTCACATATCATTTTTTGACAATACTATAGAGTTTTATTTACCAAGGTTTTACTTAAAAATGTACAGTCTTATTTATGAGTGAGATTGCCTGATTATCTATGTTAGTAGCATTTTATGAAAATATAACATAGATATAGACAGGAATACAATAGTGATTGCAATGACTATGATAAATTATCACATAGTTAACATGTGCATGTAGTGGCTCCTCTGATGAGGACTCAGAAAATTATTGGATCTCTGGAAGCATCCCATTTGTCCCCTTCCAACAGTGCTTCCCTCTAATGATAAATATAATCTGATTTTTGACAATGTGAATTAGATTTACTTGTTTTTACCCGTTTTATCTGTGTAAAAGGAATCACAAAGTTGCACAATTAGTACTGCTATTTTAATGATGTTTTATCATTA
>NW_023193145.1:0-1054 GCF_002007445.2 Ailuropoda melanoleuca
GTAGCTAAGAGTCTCTTATGGTCTCTCTCCATCTCTATTTTTATCTTATTTTATTTTTCCTTCTCTTCTCCCATGTTGGAATTAGAGGGTATTATGCTGAGCAAAATAAATCAGAGAAAGACAAAGTATGATTTCACTCATGTGGAATTTTTTTTATTAATATGTAATATATTCTTTGTTTCAGGGGTACAGGTCTCTGATTCATCAGTCTCACACAACTGACAGTGCTCACCATAGCACATACCCAGTGTCCATCACCCAGCCACCCCATCCCTCCCACCCACCTCCACTCCAGCAACCATGTGGAATTTAAGAAACAAAAACTATGTCTTTTGATTGGAACATTTAGTCCATTTACATTCAGAGTATTATTGGTAGATATAAATTTTGTGCCTTTTTATTACTTTTTGTCATTGTTTCTGAAGATTTTCTCTTTTTCTTACTAGTCTTTGTTGCTTTTGGTTTTTCTGTTCCACTCAGAGTCCCCTTTAATGTTTCTTGCAGGGCTGGTTTAGTTTTCACAAGAGCCTTTAATTTTTGTTTGTCTCCTTCAGTTCTGAATGATAGCCTTGCTAGATAGAGTATTCTTGGCTGCATAGTTTTCCCATTCAATACGTTGAGTATATCATAGCACTCTCTTCTGACTTGTCAAGTTTCTGTGAAGAGGTCTGCTGCTAAATTTATTTGTCTTCCCTTGTGAGTTAGAGACTTCTTTTGTCCTGCTGCTTTTAGGATTTTTTCTTTATCTCTGTATTTTACAAATTTAATATGTGTTGGTATTGACCTGCTTTTGTTGATTTTGATGGGAGTTCTCTGTGCCTACTGGATTTGAACATCTGTCTCCTTCCCCAGATTTGGTAAGTTTTCAGGTATAATTTCTCAAATACCCTTTGCCCCCTTTTCCCTCTCTTTTCTTCTGGAACTCCTGTNTCCTTTTCCCTCTCTTTTCTTCTGGAACTCCTGTAATAATGTTATTATGTTCTATGGAGTCACTGAATTCCCTAAATTTACTTTTGTGATCCAAGATTTTTCTTTCCCTCCTTTGCAAAGCTTC
>NW_023193146.1:0-862 GCF_002007445.2 Ailuropoda melanoleuca
AAGCAACCCTTAGGTTCTATGCCTTACATTATCAAGTGCTTCAAAACAAACCACATCAGAATGTAAAAGAAGTACAGCACAGCATGTATGCCTATCTGCTTCTTATACATTATACATAACATTATTTTCCTGCAAAATTCAGTCAGAGAAAGTGCTTCTGTCTAAATGTCTACCTAGGCTGCCCAGAGCAGTACCCAAAGGAAGCAAGCAAAAGGTTAGTAATACAATTCATGTGGAGACAACCCCAATTTACTAGGGACGTGTGTACTTTTGCAAGAAAAACAAACCTTAAGCTAGCAGCCTGGCTATGTGCCTTTTCTTCCTTTTAAAATATAAACTGGTCACCTTTCTCCACTACCTGACAATTACCTAGACTTAAAGGGAGAACATTCTCAAGGAGAACCACATACAGCATCTGGCTTTGTTGGCACTGGAGAGCCCGTGTGAAATCAATTAGGTTTCCAACTGAGGTATCCATCAAACCATTTGGCTCCCACAGATAGATCTGCCAAACCCACTTAAAAACCTATTGAAACACGCCATTACCTTAAGTCAACTGCAACAGATAATTTGGGACTACGTAAGTCACAGATCATCTCTCTCGTTATCACTGTATAAAAATTGCATAGTAACAAACCACTCTATTTCAGCATCCTCATACCTTTCTCATGTTCTTCCTCTTTTAGTCTAAAAGATCCATTTCCAGGTCTCCAATANTAGATCCATTTCCAGGTCTCCAATATGGAAAACACTTCATGTTTTTGAATCACACATAAATAAAATTCACATACAAAACATTTTCCTTATTGAAAATTCAAACAGTATCGAAAAACTGAAAACTCTCTCTTTCCAAATTATATTC
>NW_023193147.1:0-1200 GCF_002007445.2 Ailuropoda melanoleuca
ACAAGGGTGCGAATGCCAGGAGAGAATAGTTAGAGGCCATCTTGGCAGCTGACAACACCATGTGTTCATTTTCTCATCTTTTATAATAGAGAACTTATTAATATTGTCCAAAGTTGAAACATGAGATTACATAACAACTCCAAACTTTCAATAGTTTTTAAATAGCATGAAACTACTAAAGAGATTTATCTTCAAGTGGCTTTAATTCATTTTGGTAACTACATTAGAATTTTGTCTGTCATTTGTCAATAATTTTTTTTTATTTTAATGTTTTTATTATATTATGTTAGTCACCATACAGTACATCCCTGGTTTCTGATGTAAAGTTCGATGATTCATTAGTTGCGTATAACACCCAGTGCACCATGCAACACGTGCCCTCCTTACTACCCATCACCAGTCTATGTCTGTCGTCAATAATTTATACCAGAATTATTCAATATCATGACAAATTCTCTTAGCAAAGTTTATAGCTTATATAGCATAATGCTGTGTTTAATCACAGGATTTCTCTATGGAGTGTAATTTTATTTTATTTTGGAAATATAATTTAATATCTAATCTCTCATTTTAGCAAAAATGTGGAGAATACTGAATAGAAGTAGGCTTTTATACCTTTTTAAAATCTATTTCACAAACTTCAAGATTAAGAAACTAACAGAATTATAGAGAATGTACAGAAATAATATAAAAGCACTGACATGTCAAGGTAAAAATACAGAAAAGTCGCCCTTTTGCAAAATGGAAAAAAAATTACTTTGGTCTGACTTTTGAGCTCTTCCATTCTCTATCTTGATCTTATCATTTCATCTCATTTCTCATTTTTCCCCAAAAGAGGACTTAATTTCTTTAAGGTCAATGTCTTCCTGTCAGAAACGTGTTATTTAAAAACTATTAAGAATTTGGAGTTGTTAAATAATGTTACCCCATATTTCAACTTTGGACAATAAATTCCCTAATATGAAAGATGAGGTAATAATCACAGACTATAGCCAGCTGCCAATGACTCTGTTCCCCCTTTATTTTCTGCGGTGGGTTTATATCATGTCCTTAAAGAATGNATCATGTCCTTAAATAATGTGATTTAAAGCATGGACTTCCTCTCCTTACTTTTCCTAACTGCTATTTTTCTATCAAACCTTAGGTGCTAGTTTTAGAATTTGTCCTATTCTCCCTTTTCCTTTTCATGGACTTTCTAAG
>NW_023193148.1:0-1860 GCF_002007445.2 Ailuropoda melanoleuca
TCTCTGTCTGACTTATCTCACTTAGCATAATGCCCTCCAGTTTTAGTCACACAATTGTCCCAAATGCCAGGGTTTCTTTCGCATGGCTGAAAAATAGTCCATGTATATATATGCCACGTCTTCTTTATCCAAGCACCTACCGAATGACATTTAGATTGTTTCCATATCTTGGCTCTTGTGAATAATGCTTCAATGAACATGGGAGTTCAGGTATCTCTTCGAGATCCTGATTTCAATTCCTTCGGATGTATACCCAGGAGTGGCATTGCTGGATCACATGGTAGTTCAATTTTTAGTTTTTTTTTTTAGGAACTGCCTTTCTGTTTTCCATAATGACTCACCAATTTATGTGCAATTTACAATGTATAGGGGTTTCCTCTTCTCTATATTCTCACCAACATTTGTTATCTCTTGTCTTTTTTGACAAAAACCATCTTAACAGGTGTGATGTGATATCTCGTTGTGATTTTGATTTCCTTGACACTTAGTGATGTTGAGCATCTTTTTTTCTGTTAAATTCTTTCCTTAGGATAAATTCCCATAATGGGACTAGTCACCACCCTCATGAACTTTTGTGTCTATTGTTTTCCTCAGCAGTAGCCGCTCCCACCAGAGGACGTGTCCACACTGGCTTTTATTTTCAAGTGGCAGCAATGGTACAGTTTGTCCCAAAGTGTCCTCTGTGTTCACTTGGAGACAAGGAGGAGCATGTGGGTTCACCTCTGGAGAAGGCCCAAAACTTTCAGGGAAATGTGGGTTTTTTGACAAATGGTGGCACTGGCTTCAGGAAGAAAGGAGCAGGTTGTGGATGAGGGGGGAGCAAGGGAGTCTCATAAAGGAGGAGGTGCCTCTGCAGTGACATTTAATCACTGGACATTAACAGGGGACATCTGTCACTGCCCTCAACAGGGAGGGAAGGCTTCAGCCTTGGTATGACAATATGTTCTGGGCCTCATAATCACTTGAAAAATACCACTTTTGCAGAGGGTTCTTCCAGCGTTTGTTGCAAATCCTTCTGTTTTATTTCAGAAATCCCAGGCAAATCCTTCACTGAGGGGGACTTTCTATTAACACGCAGCTGTTAAGTGAAAATAAACAAGAGGAAACCAAACCAGACTCCGAATAATCACACGCTGACCCTGTGAACACAGCACAGTCAGGCAGAGGAAAGACTTTAGAACTTTGAGTAGTACTCTTTTGAAAGCAGAACAGAAATCACAACCCCAATTTTTAAAAATTTAATTTTATTTAAATTTGATTAATTAACATACAGTTATTATTAGTTTCAGAGGTAGAGTTCAGTGATTCATCAGTTGCTTATAAAACCAGTTCTCATTACATCATGTGCCCTCCTTAATGCCCATCACACAGTTACCCCATCTGCCCACCCATCTCCCCTCCAGCAACCCTGGTTTTTTTCCCTCTCTGATTTTGTCTTTTTTATTTTTCCCTCCCTTCCCCTATGTTTTGTTTCTTAAATTCCACCTATGAGTGAAATCGTACAATAATTGTCTTTCTCTGTTCGACTTATTTCAGTTAGCATAATACCTTCTAATCCCATTCATGTCGTTGCAAAAGGTAAGATTTCATTTTTGGTGGCTGAGTAATATTCCATTATATATATATACCACATCTTCTTTATCCATTCATCTGTGCAGCCCCAACTTAGTCACAGATTACCAGAAGCACCAAGAAGACCTCTCTGTCAGTGGGGGTTATGGCTCTGGGTCCAGCCTTTCCTNTTCGACTTATTTCAGTTAGCATAATACCTTCTAATCCCATTCATGTCGTTGCAAAAGGTAAGATTTCATTTTTGGTGGCTGAGTAATATTCCATTATATATATATACCACATCTTCTT
>NW_023193149.1:0-647 GCF_002007445.2 Ailuropoda melanoleuca
AATGAACCTCAAAAGAAAGCTGGGGTAGCAATTCTCATATCAGACAGATTGGATTTTAAACTAAAGACTATCATTAGAGACACAGAAGGGCACTATATTATTCTTAAAGGATGTATCCAATAAGTCGATATGACAATTATAAATATATATGCCCCCAACAGGGGAGCAGCAAGATACACAAGCCAACTCTTAACCAGAATAAAGAAACATATAGATGAAAATACATTAATAGTAGGGGACCTCAACATTCCACTATCAGAAATAGAGTACCCATGCAAAAAATCGACAAAGAAACAAGGGCTTTGAATGCCATACTCAACGNACATTAATAGTAGGGGACCTCAACATTCCACTATCAGAAATAGAGTACCCATGCAAAAAATCGACAAAGAAACAAGGGCTTTGAATGCCATACTCAACGAGTTGGACCTTATAGATATATATAGAACACTACACCTCAGAACCAAAGAATACGCATTCTATTCTAATGCCCATGGAATATTCTCAAGAATAGACCATGTTCTGGCACACAAAACAAGTCTCAACCGATACCAAAAGACTGAAATTATCCCCTGTATGTTCTCAGACCACAACGCTCTGAAATTGGAACTCAACCACAAGGAAAAATTTGGAAGAAACTCAAAAAC
>NW_023193150.1:0-2091 GCF_002007445.2 Ailuropoda melanoleuca
AAGTGAGTTTCATTTGGGATTTGTATGATCAGAGAGAAGACACTGGATTCCAGGTTGGGGAAGAACATAATAAAAACTGTAAAGATACCTAGCAATGAGACCAGCCTGACTGATTAGATATTTTGAGACATAGTAGATTTTAAAGCTGAGCGGATAAAGTGGAGTCCAATTAATGTGATCCTTAAAGCCAAGTTAAAGGGCCCAGTGCCAATGTGGTAAGGACTGAGTAACTGTTAGGGAGGTATTTGAATCATGGTTTGAAAAGCACAGAAACAGATACTGGAAGACAGGTCTGGTAAATGGGTAAGAAGAATTGGTTTGGATAATATTTTGCAGTCCAGGGAATAACCTAGAGATTAATACATTTAGATTCCTTAGGATGTGTGTGTGTGTATTAATAACTTCAGCAGACTAGACTTCTTACAAATTAATAAATTAACCCAATTTCAAAGCTAGTCAAAAGCTGCATTTTTGGTTGGTTTGTCTACAACTTTGTGCCAAAGTTATTTGTAACAGATTATCACTCTGCCCAACTAATGAGGTGAAGGTAGTTGGCCATAAATAAAACTAAGCCCCTCATCTATAAACCCACAAATGTGCTTGCATTTCATATCAGACAGCCAAGTTCCATATTACCTGATGGTGATCTTTGATTAAATTAAAGGAGGCATTAATGTTAACGTGGTATTTTCCCAATTTTATTACACGACTTATTTTTGGGCTGTAGATGAGACAGAAACTAGAACCTCTATTCTTTGGAGAGTCATAAATAACATTAAAATATTAGAAACTCAGAATAATCCTATAGTAAGACACTGTTTAACTTTGTATCAACACTCAGGTTTCTTAAACTTCTTCGCCTACAGACCCATTTCTCTTGTAGTTTGCATTAAGATCTAATGGCGCTACAGCTGTCCAAAACAATGCAGAAAATCACTAGGTCTAGGATATTATGCTTTAATCATAATAATTAACAAAGTATTTTTCCCCTTTGGACAGTGGCTCAATATTTAGTTTCAGTGGAAATCACAGAATAAATCTAAGCATATTGTGCCCTAGACTTCAAGATGCATAGATCACTGACAACATTATAGTTTAGGAGTAAAAAATTTGGAGTTAGATGTTATGAGTTAAAATCCTTGCTTGGCTTCGTGTTAGATAGACAGTTTTTAAATTGTTTCATCATGTACAAATATAATATTATCCCTCTATAGGTAGTTGTGAGCCTTAAAAAAGTTAATGTACGTGAGGATCTGTTGTAATTGCATGACCTCCTTTGAAGCTGTATTCTGGCTCAAAATGTGTTTGTGCCTACTACTTGTTTGTGTTGCCATAGAAATTAAAGCAATTCCTACCCTGTAAACAGAGTTGAAGGGACCTATTTGGGCAAACTGTCACGTGAAGGTTAGGCACCTAAAGCTAAGATACAGTTCAATTAGAGGACAGGAAAAGTCAGAACAAGACTATAAATGAAGAAATCCACATTCGTATTCAAATCTCAGTCAGGAGCTGCAAATGCTGACATACTCTTTGACTGGAAGAGTTTTGTAAATAAATAAAATTTGAATGCCTTTATGTTAGAGAGGACCTACCACTTACTTTATTGTCTTACATCTAGCCCGAGATTTACATTTACATCCCTGCCCCTTCCGTGGGAGATTTGGAGGTTGCTAACCTTGCTCTAAGCTGTGTGTTTAGTTAACCTGGTTACTGAGATAAATTGGTCCTTACCAAGATCATGAAGCCATGAAGAACTAGATCCAAGGATTGTCTTAACTGACCTCGCCAAGTCCCCCTAAGCAGCCCTGAGCCAGGGGATTCAACAATATTTTAGGTAAACAANAGTCCCCCTAAGCAGCCCTGAGCCAGGGGATTCAACAATATTTTAGGTAAACAAGAAGGTTATTTAACTCATAGAAGGCAGATCTAAACTCAAGGCTGTTGACCCATAGCCTGTAACGAAAAACAACCCAAAAGAATCCACCTCCATTTGAAGTGAACCGACACTCTAGATCACTGTCCAGATAATGATTTAATTAGAAATAATAATGGGAGACATCTTGATGTATATAGCATCTCAAAGAATGCAGG
>NW_023193151.1:0-2169 GCF_002007445.2 Ailuropoda melanoleuca
GGGGGGGTGGGGGGGGAGTTGTGTGCGGACAGAGAGTGCAGGTGCCAAGGAGCAGGGCCTACAGCTGGTTGGGAGGAAGGCACAAGTGGGGGTTCATGGGCCTTGGGGGCCTCACAAGCCCATGGGCAGATGTGGGGGAGCCCAGGGAGGCCCCAACCCGGGGTGAGCCTGTCAGGAGGGGAGACCAGGTGTGCACCGCAGCGGGCACCTGACCCAGGTGGGTAAAGGGGCCAGGGCAGGGGGCATGTGGGAGCAGATGCATGCTGCAGGCTCATGGCCCCACTGGACACACTGAGACCTGGGGGGCTCAGGTCCACGGTGCCAGGTGGGCTGGGCTGCTGCGGTCTGGCCGGGTGTCAGCTGCCGGCCACCTCCCTCTAGACCTGCCTGCCCTTCTCTCCTGCCAGGACGGCCCCTGTGCTGTCCACAGTGACCCTGCACCCCTCCCCAGACTCGGCACCGAGAGTGGCTATGCGGGCAGGAGGAGGAGGCAGGAGGAGCGAGTCCGGAGGGACCTGGGAGCAACCTGGGAGCGGAAGGAGGGCGGTGGGGAGCCTTTCCTTTGTGCTGCTTTCCACGTGGATAAACCGCAGCCTGCTCAAGGGAGGGGCTGCGCACTACAGGGAGGGCGTCCCCAGGGCCCAGAGTCCATGCCTGCCAAGGACAGTCCAAGCTCCCCACCCCTGGCCCTCAGAAGCTGCCATCCTTCCCTGGCTCCAAGGACCCCACCGTCTCCTGTTCCCTCGCGACTTCATGCCCCAGGACACGGTTTCTCAGCCGCACTCTGAGCTCCGGGCAGGGGGTGGCGGTGGCTTTGAGTGCAGGTGCCAGCCCTCCCTCAAACACCTGCTGATGGGCCTCCTGGGCCCAGCCAGGCATTGGGTTTGGGCGGTCTCATGGGGCTCCTCACCTCCCTAGCAGCAGCCCCCTCTCTAACATCGTAACGTCTGGCTCACCTCCCATGGGCTTGGGCCCCGTGGGGACCCTGACCGTCTGGTCCCATGCCTTGTCGCTGCCAGCCCCCCTGCTCCCACCCAGCAGCCTGGACGGCGCAGTTGGTGCCGTAACCACCCCTTGGCTGTGCCCCACACTCACTCACCTAGAAACCTCACCAGCTGTGGGTCTGGGGCCGCATCTGCTATGGCCTGTCGACGCCACATCATGTTGCAGACACTAGGAAGGATTTGGGGTGGGCCTCCTGCCGAGGCCAACAAAGCCTTCCAAGGTGACATTTGAGCAGAGACAGAAACAAGAGGGAGTGGAAGACAGTAGAAGGCTCTAGCAGGGACACAGCACGTGGGAGGCCTGGACCATGGTCCTGCCCAGAAATGGCAGGACGCTGCGGGACTGGAGCGGCGAGGACAGAAAGCTGAGCCTAGGCCCAGGGGCAGGGTCCGCTCCACCAGACCTCGGGCAGCACAGTGGGGTGGGGTCTGGACTTTGACTCTGGAGGTCACTGGAGCTTCTGAGCCGAGAACTGATGGGACCTGGTGTCTGTTTTACACGATCTGTGGGTGAGACCTCAGGTACCAAGTGGTGTCAGGGACCTCATCCGTTGTCCTCTGAGACGGAGGGGGTGAGGGCAGGTGGAGATGGGAACGGGCTGCTGAGCCCTGGGGTGGGAGGGCAGGTNGTGAGGGCAGGTGGAGATGGGAACGGGCTGCTGAGCCCTGGGGTGGGAGGGCAGGTTCCAGGTGCCCACTAGCAGCCAAGGGCAGAAGGGGTTGATGGGTCTGGAGCTCATGGGGACAGAAGTGTGGGGCCCACCGTCTCAGAGTGAGTGGAAGCCATGGGGCTGGCTCTCTGGCTGTGATGGCAAGCCAGGCTCGGCCCAGGCGGACACCATCAGAGGGGGGCAGGGGGAGGCACCCGCCCCGGGTTGTTCGGTCAGGGAGGCAGGGGAGGGAGCTGCCATCCAGCATGAGAGCCCAGGCAGGAGGGGGCACCAGCTGCCCCCACCCTGCCCGCCCCAATCTGCAGCGGCCCCGCCTGCCACCTCTGACCCTGCTGGTGGGCTGGACAGACAGCAACCCTGCCGTCCCCCTCCCGACCTTCACCTGTGGCTGATTGCACGTGTCCACGTGAAGCCACAGCAGCACCCAAACCCTCCGCACGTGTCCACACACACGCACCCGTGTGCCCACACACACGCATGTGCACGCACTCACA
>NW_023193152.1:0-401 GCF_002007445.2 Ailuropoda melanoleuca
GATGCCCACTCTCGCCACTATTATTCAACATAGTACTAGAAGTCCTTGCAACTGCAATCAGAAGACAAAAAAATGATCAAAGGTATCCAAATCGGCAAAGAAGAAGTCAAACTCTCTCTCTTCACAGATAACATGATACTCTATATGGAAAACCCAAAGGAATCCACTCCCAAACTATTAGAAGTNTGTGGCAGGATACAAAATCAATGCCCAGAAATCAGTTGCATTTCTATACACGAACAGTGAGACTGAATAAAGAGAAATTAGGGAATCCATCCCATTTAGAATAGCACCAAAAACCATACATTACCTTGGAATTAACTTATTCAGAGTTGTAAAATATATATATTCTAGAAACCATAAATCACTCTTGAAAGACATTGAGGAAGACACAAAAAGTT
>NW_023193152.1:492-804 GCF_002007445.2 Ailuropoda melanoleuca
TACCCAGAGCAATCTACAATTTCAATGCTATCCCGATCAAAATATCGAGGACATTTTTCAAAGAACTGGAACAAAGAGTCCTTAAATTTGTATGGAGTCAGAAACGCCCCGAATCTCCAAGAAACTGTTGAAAAGGAAAAACAAAGCTGGGGGCATCACAATGCCGGATTTCGAGCTGTACTACAAAGCTGTGATCACAAAGACGGCATGGTACTGGCACAAAAACAGACCCATAGACCAATGGAACAGAATAGAGAACCCAGAAATGGACTCTCGGCTCTTTGGGCAACTAATCTTTGATAAAGCAGGAAA
>NW_023193152.1:986-1060 GCF_002007445.2 Ailuropoda melanoleuca
CGTGAACATAGGCAACAACTTCTATGACATTGGCCAGAGCAACCTTTTTCACGACACATCTCCAAAGGCAAGAG
>NW_023193152.1:1145-1264 GCF_002007445.2 Ailuropoda melanoleuca
CAGCCCATGGAATGGGAGAATATACTTGCAAAGGACACTACAGATTAGGGACTGGTATCCAAGATCTACAAAGAACTTCTCAAACTCAATACAGGAGAAACAAATAAACAAATCAAAAA
>NW_023193153.1:0-196 GCF_002007445.2 Ailuropoda melanoleuca
TTGGTTCTGGGGTGTAGTGTTCTATATATATCTATGAGGTCCATCTCGTTGAGTATGGCATTCAAAGCCTTCGATTCTTTGCTTAGTTTCTGCCAGGGTGTTCTGCCTATTTCTGATAGTAGGGTGTTGAGGTCCCCTACTATTACTGTGTTTTTATCTATATGTCTCTTTATTGTGGTTAAGAGTTGGCTTGTGT
>NW_023193153.1:646-944 GCF_002007445.2 Ailuropoda melanoleuca
CCCCCCTTAATATCTCCTATAGGACTGGTTTCGTGGTTACGAATTTGGTTGTTAATGACTTGCGATTCTGGAACGTCTTTATTTCTCCATCAATTCTGAATGACAGCTTTGCTGGATAAAGGATCCTTGGCTGCATGGTTTTCTCTGAAAGAGCTTTAAAAATGCCTCCCCAACCCTTTCTCTCAGTCCAGGTCTGTGTAGACAGGTCTGGCGTAATTCTGATGCCTTTGCTTTGGTACGTGAGAAATTTCTTTGCCCTGGCCACTTTCAATACTGTATCCTTGGATCTAATATTTGC
>NW_023193153.1:1078-1285 GCF_002007445.2 Ailuropoda melanoleuca
AGCTACAATTTCTTCAAATATCTCTTCTAGACATCTGTTTTTCTCCACCCCCTCAGGGATGCTGATGATTCTGACATTGGAATGTTTCATTCAGTCAATAATCTCCCGTAACCTCCATTCGTGGGTGTGGATTTTTTATTTTATTTTATTTTATTTTATTTTATTTTATTTTATTTTATTATTTTATTTTATTTTATTTTATTATTT
>NW_023193154.1:0-203 GCF_002007445.2 Ailuropoda melanoleuca
GGTCTGGAGGAAGGAGAAAAAAATTAAAGTTTTGTTAACAAGAATTTTATTCCAGTTGATCAGTGGGGATAAAACAATTTATCATGGATGAATGGAGAATCGGACTGTAGAGGGTCTGTGTTTGGCCTTGGCATGGATAAAGTAGGGATGATTCTTAGCTAAAGCATGGGGAAGGGTAAATTTGAGGTCCTTGCGATAAACTA
>NW_023193154.1:229-678 GCF_002007445.2 Ailuropoda melanoleuca
AGAAATTATCACTGCTGCTTTCCATATTTTCCCTAGCAGTATTAAAGGGATGTGATAGCTTTCTTTTCTTAACGTCTTAAAAATGAATTACTTTATAAGCATATACTCTATAAGCATAACACATGGGAGGATTAGTAGATAGTAGCTTAATTTCTTTTATAAAGTATGGATTGTTGAAGAAAGAACTAAGAACTTGAAAAAAAAAAGTTTAAATCTTGAATTTACCAGTTGCTAAGTGCGTGAACTAGGACAAATTTCTTAGGCTTTTTTTTTTTTCTTTTTTTGACCCACCATGTGGAGATAATACTTGTCCAGTACATTTTCTTAAAAATTTTCAAATATACAAGGAGCCTGACATGGTAGTAAAATAGTTATTTCGTAACTATTAAAATTCCATCTTCAGTTTTGAACTTGTCCTAGAATGTACCTTTTTTTTCTTTGTTCTGATG
>NW_023193155.1:0-1428 GCF_002007445.2 Ailuropoda melanoleuca
GAGTTAGGCATGTGATTCAATTCAGTCCAGTGATAGTCAGGCCCAGGATACTTTTTCAAATTGACCAGTGAGAAAAAGTCTTCTGTTTCCTGTGTTTGGACCTATAAGGAAAAATGTTTGAAGCTTCCAGGCACATCAACATGGCCAGACTCTGTTTGAGCTGTTTAGCCAAAATGCAAGGATGAAGAGTCGTGAAATAGAAACAAAGAAAACTTGAGTTCCTAAATCAAGCCATTCCTGAAACCTAAGCTGAACTTTTCTTTTGGTTACACAAGCCAATACATTCCCCTTGCTATTTGAGCTATTTTGAATTTCTGACATCTGCAAACAAACAAACAAACAAACAAAAAATCACAAGAAAGAAAAACCTAAAGCACCTGCCTCAATAAAACTAGAAAGTGCCGAGTAGGCAGTTAGCTAGCTTTCCTGCAGAAGAAACATTCAGAGGGGGCTGCTACTTTCAAGGCAATTTCTTCCAAGATCTGCCTAGAAGAAGCAGTAATGTAAGAGCTGTCAAATTCAGAGATACTCAGCGTTGGTCTTGTAAATAGTACATTACATAGAGCAGCTGTGGGGCATAAACAACAAAAGAGAAGGTTAAGTAATCTCTGCACATAGCATGGACCTGCTGTCAGCCCAACTTTCTCACATTCCAGTGGATACAATTTCTTCTATGCTAACATATTGCATGAGGGTCATCTCTCTCAGAATGTCCTCCTATTCAAGCCCAGCTGTTCTAATCCTAGCCATTTTAAAGACTCACCCCTAGATTCACCTACTCCAAGGAATCTTCTCTGGTCATTGCACCCTCTACTAGCATCTTCTTTGAGTTCCTATAATGCTTAGACCTACTATTTTCTTCATGGGATCCAGGCGAAAGAGTTGAATTTGCCTATCTAGCTTGGGAAAATATTCCTGAAGCTGGATTTCCACGTGTGCTGCAAGCCCACTAGGAGGGCACTAGAAGAGGAATTGGGGGCTTTTGTCAAGTCTACACATGGTGTGGATTTTAATATTGAAAGGAGAGATTGATATGGTCTTTAATATTCTACAACTTTGCAATTCTGAAAAGAGCTTCTTGGAAAAGGACAAGTGTTCACCATTAGCCAAGGATGTGGACATTCAGGCCTTGATACAGGGGATTTTGTGGCTTCCTTCATTCCTCCCAAGAGTTGTGAACTAACTGCAGGTGCAAAAACTGTAAGGTGCCCTCCAGAAGTGATGTTAAAAGTAAGGCTAAATGTGCAGGTGTTGAGAGCTCAGAAAGCCAGACTCCAGCAGACATCAAAGTGTCTCTGAGAAATGCTCTGATAGGCGAGTCCCCTGGGAGCACTCTCAACCAGTAACCCTCCTGACAGGAGACACTAAGGAGAGCAGCTCCTGACATTGTGGCCACAAACAGCAAAATGCTTTGTCTGGAATTGCCTT
>NW_023193156.1:0-1979 GCF_002007445.2 Ailuropoda melanoleuca
CTCTCTTGTCTTTTCTTTATTTTTTATTCATGTTCTCTTATTTCAACAACTTTCTTGCTAAAATATTGAATCCTTTCCTGCCCATCGCTATTTAGGAACACCCCCACTTTGGAGGGGCCAAAAATTTCCCTGCCCACAGAGTCAGATGAACATTGGCCGGAAAATATTCCACAAAATGCCAGATATTGGCATCCAATATCCTGATGTCTAATCTCAAACAGTGCCCTATTTTGTTCATCAATTCTACTACAGAATTACCTGGTTAATTTGCTTTGTCTTTCTTCATAATGTTATTGCAGAACTTGTGCACTCTACCCCAATTACACTGACCTCTCTCAATAGATTCTGGTATGTTCTACTTTCCTCAGTAAAGAGGCAGCTATTTCAGCTTCTCTTGGTCAGTCTACCAATCTGCCTCTATTTGTTCTCATTCTTTCCTCCTTATCTCTTGTGGTACTACTGAACAGATCATACTTTCTTGTTTGGTTTTTTTTTTTTTTAACCATTTTATTGAGGTATAATTGACATGTAAAAGCTATACATGTTTAATGTATACAATTCAATGAGTTTGGTAACTATACACTTGTGAAACCATCTCCACCATCAAGACAAACAAACAAAAGAACACAAACATAGCAATCACCTCTCAAAGTTTCCTCCTGTCCCCTTTACTATAACTATTGCTGTTATTTTGTGTAGTTTTTAGAAGCATTTAACATAAAGTTTACCCTCCTGGCAAATTTAAAACTGGATGTCCACATGCAAAAGAATGAAATTAGACCCTATATCACACCATACATTAAAATCAACTAAAAATGGATTAAAGATGTAAATGTAAGACCTGAAATCACAAAACTCCTAGAAGAAAACATAAGTAAAAAAATTCCTTGATGTTGCCCTTGGCAAGCATAGACAATAAAAGAAAAAATAAACAGATAGGATTGTATCAAACTAAAAAAACTTCTGCACAGCAAAGGAAACAATCAAAAAGATAAAAAGACAACTTAATGAATGGGAAAAATATTTTAAGCTATATATCTGATAAGGAATTGATATTCAAAATATAGAAGGAACTTGTGTAACTTACTAGCAAAAACAAAACAAAAAAAATGACCTGATTAAAAAATACACAAAGACCCTAAACAGATATTTTTCCAAAAAAGGCATATAAATGACCAACAGGTATATGAAAAGGTGATTAACCTCATTAATCATCAGGGAAATGAAAATCAAAACCACAATGATTATCACCTCATACCTGTTAGATGGCTATTATTAAAAAACAAGATTTCAAGTGTTGCAAGGATGTAGAGAAAAGAGAACCCTGATATACTCTTGGTGGGAATGTAGAATGGTAACTCTATAATGGAAAACAGTATGTGGTTTCCTCAAAAAATTAAACACAGGTCATTCTTTCAAAAGCTATTTCTCCCCAGTGTTATTTACTCCATTCTCTTCCATATTTTCCCAAATCTCACATTACTCATTATCTTTCCATTGTAACTTCAACCAATTCTTTTGTCCTTCCCACTGGCATTTATTCACGATCATGTTGCTTGTAACTTAAACAAACAAAACTTTTCATTTATTTCACCTCCCCATTCAATCGTTGTACTTTCTACTTTAAATCCCTATCAAAATTCCCAAAAATGTTGCCTGTACTGGCTGTCTATAATTTCCCACCCTTCAAGCAATATAGTCTGCATTCACCCTTCCTCCATATATCCCACTAAAACAAAGGTTCTATACCAGGAATGATATACCCCCTCCTTAAACAATTTCCCAGGCATTAAACAATGTCTAGAGAAATTTCTGGTTGTCATGATTGAGTTGGAGTATTGCTCTGCCATCTTGTTGGTAGAGGCCAGTGATTTTTATTAAACATCCTTAAAAGGCTCAGGACAGACCCCCTTGACAAAGAATTATTCCATAATAAAATGTCAGTAATTCTGAAGTTGAGATACTTTACTTTGAAACAA